>NW_011144398.1:0-978 GCF_000146605.3 Meleagris gallopavo
AAAAAAAAAAAACCAAACCTATTGGTTTGAGTAGAAAAAAATAGTTAAACCTAGTAATTGCACTTAGAAACTGAGTTGCCTTTCTTAAACTCCTTTTTTCAGTTCGTGAACCACGTGACGATATAGTAAAAGGAAATGGATTTGCAGAATTTTTTATTCTATTGCCTGCCTTTTCATCACAGATGAACAGAAATAGACTCTGAGAACTGACTTCTGCAGGCATTATTTCTCAAACTTTTTCATAACATTTCAAGTGAAACATCCACTTTTCCTCTGCCTGCCCTGTAAACACCAACCTGAGAGTCAAGCCAGACTCCTTCAGTGAGCTCTCCAGCTCAGGGGACTGTGGGATCTTCTGGGACAACCTGTGCTAACCAGCACACCTCTGTCATTTGCCACCTCACCTGCTTGCCCTCACCCTTCTACTCTCTAAAATGACATTTTGAACTAAGATGTTGCAAGATCCAAGTTGGGGGTTCTGCAAACGGGTTCTTGCTCTTTGCATGCAGGAGACACATGTTATGGTGATAATTACTTGCGGAAAACCATTTGCACCACATGGCAGTAATTAAACCCTGAAACACCTTGATACTAAGCATGTGGATAATAAGGTATCAATGTGTCAACGGTTTACGGGCTGGTTCGGCCCGGTTCCGTGACTAGAAGGGCGGAGGGATCCGCGGATCCGCGCCCCCGGAAAAAAGAAATAAGGGACCCCGAAATAATTGAAAACAGTGGCAACAATCTGAGGTAAAACAAAGTAATTTACTAAATATGGTATCAACAGAATTTTATAAGGAGAGAGAATGTGAAATTGATGGTGGATCGGCCTTACCACAACGCTGAGATGAGAAGCGCAGGCAGAGAAGCGCAGGCGAGAAGCGCAGGCAGAGAAGCGCAGGCAGAGAAGCGCAAGCGAAGCAGCGCAGGCAAAGAAGAGAGCATCAGGTGACCTTGCCGGGAGTTATATCTCCTCGC
>NW_011144398.1:2343-3654 GCF_000146605.3 Meleagris gallopavo
TCCGCGCTCGCTGCGTAATCAGCGCAATCCACTTACTCCAAGTGGCATCAGTAGCATGATGGGTGTGAGGGACCCTTTCCCTTGAACATCCAGTTCAGCACTGGCAGTCGAGGTGCCAGAAGGAGCTGTGTTTCTGTACCGATTACTTCGGAAGCAGCCCGAACCCCCTCATACGCGGCTAAGATCTCCTTCTCAGTTGGAGTGTAGCACTCTTCAGACCCTCTGTACGCCCGACTCCAGAATCCCAGGGGTCGGCCTCGGGTCTCTCCTGAGGCTCTTTGCCACAAACTCCAAGTGGGACCTTTCTCTCCAGCAGCAGTGTAGAGGATGTTCTTCGCATCCTGTTCCATCCGTACTCGGCCCCAGGGCCACGGCACGGGCTATCTCTTGTTTAATCTGCTACAAAAGCCTGCTGCTGCTCACGGACCCCACAATAAAATCATTCTTCTTCCGTGTCCACCTGAATAAAGGGGGCTTACAATGAGGCTGTAGTTTGGAACATGCATTCTCCAAAACCCACTACACCCAGGAACGATTGTGTCTCTTCTTATTAGTGGGTGGAGACATGGCACTGATTTTGTTGATCACATCTGTTGGGATGTGACGACGGCCATCTTGCCACTTTATACCTAGGAACTGAATTTCCTGGGCAGGCCCTTTCACTTTGCTTCGCTTAATAGCGAAACCAGCACGCAGAAGGATCTGGATTATTTGCTCTCCTTTCTCAAAAACTTCCTTTGCTGTGTTGCCCCACATGATGATGTCATCAGTATACTGTAAATGCTCAGGAGCACCTCCCTGTTCCAGTGCAGCTTGGATCAACCCATGGCAAATGGTTGGGCTATGTTTCCACCCCTGGGGCAAACGATTCCAGGTATACTGAATGCCCCTCCAGGTGAAAGCAAACTGTGGCCTAGATTCTTTGGTCAAAGGAATGGAGAAAAAGGCATTAGCAATATCAGTGGTGGCGTACCATTTGGCTGCCTTTGACTCCAATTCATATTGGAGTTCTAACATATCTGGCACAGCAGCACTCAATGGGGGTGTGACTTCATTCAGGCCACGATAGTCCACCGTCAGCCTCCATTCTCCACTGGCTTTACGCACTGGCCATATGGGGCTGTTAAAAGGTGAGTGAGTCTTGCTAATCACTCCCTGATTCTCTAGTTGGTGAATCAGCTTCTGAATGGGGAGCAAGGAATCCCTGTTGGTGCGGTACTGCCGTCTGTGCACCGTTTTTGTAGCAATCGGTACTTGTTGCTCTTTCACTCGTAGCAACCCCACGGCAGATGGATCTTCTGACAGGCCAGG
>NW_011144399.1:0-1050 GCF_000146605.3 Meleagris gallopavo
CGAATCGTTCATCCCCGACGTTTACGACTGGCCGCACTCCACCGTGCATTGAACGCCTTCAACATTCCGTCCACACCGATTTCGCCCTTTTTGGCCCCGTTTCATTGTCTTCCAATCTGATTTTTTGGTTTAAAAATTCTATTTTTTGGGTTTATTACTTTTCCCGTGCGGGCGGTAGATGCGAAACGAAGATTTTAAAAGGGCGAGGCGAAACGCGCCCGCCCGCGCCGCTTCTGGGCGCTAAACATAAAGACGATCAAAGCGCATGCGCAATAGCGGCGGTACCCAGATGCAGTGGAGTAGCGCATGCGCGGTGGTAGCAAAACCCGGAAGTGGGAACCGCAATTACCCGGATGAGGCGCATGCGAAGTACTAACAAATCACAACCTGAACCCGGCGATTACCTGGATGTTGTGCATGCGCGGTGGTAATCAGACGCAGAAGTGGGACACGATTACCCAAATGAGGTGCATGCGCAGTGCTAAGAAAGAACAACCAGAGGCCGGAGGTGCCCGGATGTAGCGCATGCGCGGTGGTAGGCAGACCCAAAAGTAGGAACCGCGATTACCCGGATCTGGCGCATGCGCAACACCAACACTAAACAAAGGGAGGCCGGCAATATCCGGATGTTGCGCATGTGTAGTCCCTACAGAACCCGGAAGAAGTGACGACGGTAAACGGATGCGGCGCATGCGCAAAGCAAACAAACAAAAAAAAAAGCAGAGCCCTCATGCCCGGATGTCGCGCATGCGCAGTTGCGGCAATACCTGCAAACGGGAATGGCGAACCCCGGATGTAACGGCGGATATACCCGGATGTCGCGCATGCGCAGTGGCGCCAAAATACAAACGTAGGTATGCAAATACCCGGGTGCGGCGCACGCGCACTTGGTCAAATACACAAAAGCGGCTACGCAAATACCCGGTTATGGTGTTTTTTATTCTGCTAAACAGATTGAACAGCCCAGTTATGTATTTTGGAAATTGTCGTTTATTCAAGCAAGCAAGTAAGCAAACCAGCGCTGGGCGGCAGTGGAGTCTCTGCTCCACC
>NW_011144400.1:0-980 GCF_000146605.3 Meleagris gallopavo
AGAGTTGCCTGTTTCTTCAGTACTGCTAAAAATCAAAGTTATGTCATGAACTCTTTTCACCATTATAATATTATGGAGTGTACAATCTTGTGCTTGAAGAGAAAAAGATGTTCTTTGCATTGCATATAGTTAAACGGGAGATTTTTTACTCGTAAAAACAACTGCAGTATTCTTGCCAAAACAATGCAAAAACTTTGAGGGAGATTTGGGAACACATAGGAATTATAGCAATGACCTATCATCACACTGTGAGAAAGAGAGTGATGAAACAGTGAAAGATTATTTCCGTACAGGTTCCTTTCAGTGTACTACACTCTACTTGCACACCCATTTTCGGTTCTGTTCTTCAAACCTAACACGGCAATACTCCTCTCTCCAGATGGCATTTTCTCTATGTTGGAAAGCAGCATCAAGGATAAGGCAAATTTCTATGATTTTACCAGACTCTGTCCCCCCTCATGTACAAAACATAAAAAATGCACTCTTGTATGCCCTGAAGTTGTTTTCAAGAATTTTGGTTCCCTGATGGCCTGTTTCATAATGGCAAAGAGAAGAAAATAATAATTGTGTGCCACACTATGGGCTTTCATGTCCCCTGAAGGTCGGTAGCAAGGTGCTTCTGTGATGCCCCCTGCGCCCACAGTGATGAAGAAAGAATCCTTGTTGGTCACCTGATGTTTCTAGAAACCAAACTAATCTCTAGAGGAAGGCTACACAGTCTCTCAAATCTGTGAAGTTTCTTACTTTGTAAACAGTAGTTGGTAACTGCTTTTTTCTGAATTACATCTCCACCAGAAGCTGGAAGCACAGATGGAATCTGGATAGCACAGATGAAGAACAAAAAAAAAAAAAGGAGAAATACACAGAAAGAAAACATCGTGTTGTGACCTGAGTATATTAATAAAACCTTGACAAATGGACTAAAGTTTTAAAATTTCTACAGGGAAAATGTGGACAGAAATCTAAGCAATCCATACCAC
>NW_011144401.1:0-882 GCF_000146605.3 Meleagris gallopavo
TGAATTTTGATTTTTTTATCTTTATATAGGCCCTTTTCAACTCAGCCATTGGTTTATGGTTTCCATGGGATCATGGAAAGTAACATGATGTAACTTGTACTTTACTGCAGACTGCTTAATGCAGTACATTATTAGATAAGACACAATTAACAAAAGTTTGATGTGATCATTATCTATAGAATCTTCTAGTAAAACTGTCACATGAATGTTAAAGTACTAATCAATTATTTTCCTTTTTTTTCATACCTTGTAAGTGGGTCATAAGGCCAGAGGGAATGCTTTGAAGTCATCCAAATAGTCTCTGGTTGCAAGAGAGAGTCAGTTGCCCTTGCTATTTCTGGTACAAGCTTGCCTACATATTCTGTCAAGTCTTCCTAACCTCCTAATTTATTGCCACACTTAACTTACCTTCCGTAGAACCCTGTGACTTTTCATACATTCTACTTGTAGATCAGTGTTCCTTGTCCCTCTGTAGAAATTGCTGATAAATTTGAAAACAGTTATCATATGCTTCTTTAGCTCAACCAGTCCTTGTTGATTAAATACTTTTCTACAGTTTTCTACACCTCTGCTGTTTTTCATTCATGTTTTTTTAGATTTTATGTAAGTAATTAAGTTCTTCTAGAAATACACTGTAATCTACATAAGCCTGGCTGAACAGAAAAAGGGATTTTTACTTCAGGTGTTACATTTGTTTGTCTAATTTTCATGAACCCTGATTCAACAATGTCATTTTGGCAAAAGAATAGCATTTTTGTCTTACAATTTATTATGATTCACTAATGCTTTCCTGATGAATATTTTGTCTTCTATATAATATCACAGAATCACAGAATCACAGAATCACAGAATTGTAGGGGTTGGAAGGGACCTCTAGAGATC
>NW_011144402.1:0-887 GCF_000146605.3 Meleagris gallopavo
AAAAAAAAAAGTAAAAAAACCCCAAATCTGTAGGAAATGCTGCATGTAAGAAATAGTTTCTAGAAGTTTATATAGGCATGTACTTTATGCATGGTTAAGTAATAAAATTTCAAGTCTTTTTGGTGCTATACTACATGCTAAAAGAAAGCCATTCACTGTAGCAAGAAGCTTGTAAACTGAGTCCAGTATCAAAATACTCACAACAAGTTTTTTGTAGTTTAAATATAAACATATTTCTGAGAGTGGCTATGGGATCTGAGTAATCTGAATTGATTAATTTTCATGTCAGTAAGAGACAAAGAAACAGAATGTATGGATCCAGTTAGGAGACTGCAGGAGTGTAGGGATGGACCAGGAGTCCAATGAAAAGAAAGAAATGAATGGAGTATTTAAACTTTCTTTTCACAGACAAGGAGTGACGGAATTTCTGGAGAGATCAGAACATGCACAGTCTGGGTTTTTAGAGCCTCTTAGGCAAGAGTGAGAAATTAAAGACAAATTTTTGAACAAGGTCTAATGATTTTAAAATGACCATCTCAGTTGGGATGAGGCTTTAGATCAGTCCTTTACTCAGAATTTTGAGCTATTTCTCTAGACTGAAAAGAAAAAACCCACAAAGCCAAACAACTAACAAAAAATTGCAAGTCCTGCTGAAACATTCACTGAACTGTGATTTATTTGCATATGTTAGGGAAATGTGGAAATGTTCTCCTGTGTGGAAATATATTTAACTGCATGTTGTGGTTTCGTGATGTTTTGTTGTCAGTATTCCACATCAGAACATCATGTGGACCAGTGGGAGTTAACGAGTTAATGTTTTGGTTCCGTTTACTGCCTTTTGTGGACTCTTTGAGTATCCTGATGGGAGGGGAGGGGGCGGCATCCCC
>NW_011144403.1:0-883 GCF_000146605.3 Meleagris gallopavo
TGAAAAAGATTATTTTTGTTCTCAGTTAGGTCAAGCCTGACCAGTTTTATTGAAGAAAAAAATACAGTTTGCTGTGTGAAAAATGAGATGTTTAAAAACATAACTATTTGAAGCTATAAATAAATAAATAAATAAATAAATTTCTTTTCATTGTATCAAAGAGATATTTGCACAATGAAGAAGATGCATGATTATAAGGCAGAATACCAAAGATGCAATGAAGAGATGAGTGAATTCAATCTGCTCATGAATTGACTGAACCTTCCTGTCAGGAAATAAATATACTAAATCCCAGAATCCTTCAGCGCACTGAATTAATTCTTCATAATGTTATTACTTTCAGAGTAAGTACTAGGAAGTTTGAAACTTCCATTAAAGGGATTCCAGGAAACCTGTAAGTGCTATCACAACTTCCTCTCAATTAACATGTATTCATACAATATAGGAAAATAGGAACTGAGTAACTGATTGCTATAAATCTCCTTCATGGTTCCAAAATAGCATGTATGTTTATTCAGTCTGAATGGTTTGGTTCTATTTTCAAGATGCTCTCTTAGAACATGCATTTACCTGTTTGTAAAGAAGCATTCAGATTAGAAATGGGGAAGGAGAGAATGAGAAATCCAGTGTGCCAATTTATATACTGAAAAAGACTCATGTCAAAGAAGCCTCCTAGAACTAACTTTCCTGGAACTAATTATAAAAAAACACAGAATTTTGAGGCATATCTCATTTCACCCAAGGCCTGCAAATAAGTTTTGCACTGATTGCTGTTGGATTTTTTGAATTTCATTTTTTTTATGGGATGACTTGAGCAGGGAGCAGGGGATTATTTGTAAACATGGTGGTGGTGGTTTTTGTATAATACAATTGAAATTAAGGA
>NW_011144404.1:0-846 GCF_000146605.3 Meleagris gallopavo
CATCCCTGCCCCACACATCCACTCCTGCCCCCTGCATCCACCCCTGCCCCATTTACCCATCCCGCCCCTCTGCTCTCACCCCTCCACCAAATGCTTTCCATTCCCCCCTCACCCCCTCCCTTCCATTTCCCTGTTCTGTTTCATCCCGACCTGCTGTGAAACCATTCCTTCCTCCCCGTCCGTCCCCTCGGGGTCAGTCCCCACCCCCGTCCCGATGGAGCCCTGCACGGTGCAGCCCGTCCTTCCCCATCCCATCCCTCTCCATCCCATTCTTCTCCATCCCATCCCAAACCCATTCCTTCTCATCCTATCTCTTTCCAACCCGTCCCTCTCCATCCCTTCCCTATCCATTCCCTCCTTCTCCATCCCCTTCCTCTCCATCCCATCCCATCCTACACAATCCCATCCCATCCCTTTCCATCCTATCCATCTCCATCCCCTCCCTCTCCATTCCCTCTTTCTCCATCCCATCCCATCCATCCCATCCCATCCCATCCCTCTCCATCACTCCCTTCCTCTCCATCCTATTCCATCCCTTCCCTCTCCATCCCATCCCTTCCCATCCCATCCTTCTCCATCCCTTCCTTCTCCATCCCATCCCCATCCCATCCCCATCCCATCCCATCCCTCTCCATCCCTCCCCATCTCATCCTCATTCCATCCCATTCCATCCCTTCCCATCCCACCCGCATCCCACCCACATCCTACCCCCATCTCCCATTCCAAATCCATCCCAAACCCATTTCAATCTCCATCCCATCCCATCCCATCCCCATCCCATCCCATCCCATCCCATCCCACTCCCATCGCTCTCCATCCCATCCCATCCCATCCCATCCCATCCCA
>NW_011144405.1:0-1074 GCF_000146605.3 Meleagris gallopavo
TGCCAGGAAGTGACGTCAATATTGACAGGAAGTGACGCCAGTAGTGCCAGGAAGTGAGGTCACGGGAGACAGGAAGTGGCGTCAGCAGTGACAGGAAGTAACATCAGTAGTGACATGGGGCAGAGTCAGCAGCTACAGGAAGTGAGGTCAGCAGTGACAGGAAGTGAGGTCAGCAGTGACAGGAAGTGAGGTCAGTAGTGACAGGAAATGAGGTCAGCAGTGACAGGAAGTGACATCAGCAGTAACATTAGCAGGCGGAAGGGCTGTCAGTCGTGACAGGAAGTGACAGCAGTAGTGATGGGAAGTGATGTCAGCAGTGGCATTGGTAGTGACAGGAAGTACTGCGGGTCGCAACAGGAAGTGATGTCACAAGAGACAGGAACTGTTATCAGTGGTGACCGGAAGTGATGTCAGCAGCAACAGGAAGTGACATCAGTAGAGACAGGAAGTGACGTCACCCGTTACAGGAAGCGACATCACCGGTTACAGGAAGTGATGTCAGCAGCAACAGGAAGTGATGTCAGTAGAGACAGGAAGTGATGTCACCCAGTTACAAGAAGTGATATCAGTAGACAGGAAGTGACATCACCAGTTACAGGAAGTGGCCCCACCCCTCCCCCCCCGCCACACACACACCCTGCAAACAGAGGGAGGGCGGAGCTAAGGCACAGCACTGGCCAATCAGTAGCGAGAGGGGTGGGAAGAAGGCACGGCGCCAGCCAATCAGCATCGAGGAAGGGGGCGGGGCTCAGCCGGCAGCCACTGAAGCAGCGATGATGGCGATGAGGATAACGAGGGTGAGGACGAGGCAGGCGGCCATAATGAGGCGCTTCTGGGGGATTAATGGGGGATTATGGGGGATTAACGAGTGATAATGGGGGGTAACGGGGGATTAATGGGGGATTAATGGGGGATTAATGGGGGATAATGAGAGGTTATGGGGGATTAATGAGGGATAATGGGGGGTAATGGGGGATTAATGGGGAATTATGGGGGATTAATTGGGGATTAATGAGTGATAATGGGGGGTAATGGGAGATAATGAGAGGTTATGGGGGACTAATGAGGGATAAT
>NW_011144406.1:0-1135 GCF_000146605.3 Meleagris gallopavo
ACCTCTTCCTCCCTAAAGTAAGCTGAAGCCTCTTTTGTCCCACAAAACACTACTATGCCCCTAAAAGCTAAACATATTTTGCTTTACAAAAATATTTATGACAGTAGACAGGAGTTTTGGAAGATGGACAGGCAAAATAGACCCTTGACAGCCTCTCAGGGATGACTTGATAGTTTAATGCTATAAATTGGTGCACAAATTGGCCTAAAATGACCAATATTTTCAACTAATTTCTTGGACTCTAAGTATGTTTTGGCTTTATGAAATTATTACTTAAAAAGGAAATAAGTAAAGGTGTTTTGCATTCTCAGAATGCGTATTTTGTACCTGAAGTCAGAGAAAAGCCTAAAAAAACCTATTTTGGATAAAGGAAAATAAATGATAATAAAATAGGTTAACAGAATGCATCTTTTATGTTATCATAATTGTTTTGGTAATTAATTTGGAATTCAAAGGGACTTATGACACCCACCACTGAGCAAAAAACGTATCTTGTTTTCTTTCAGGGTTTCGGCCTGCTCTTCCCTCTTGAGGCAGAAGATATCCTTATAGGCGTCCTGACTTTTTGTTTTTTCACTTATCTGTGGGTGGAAGCAGAAAACAACAGTAAAGCCATAGTATTGTATAGTATAGACATTTTACTTGCTTTTAAACTAATAATAGCTTCCAGACTTGATGATTATTCCTCAAGGTAGTGAAAATGCAAAACTAAAGCATATTCTGTTCATTGCAGAATTACCACCTTTATAACTTACTCCTGCATAGCGGAAACTCACAGCTAAACCCTGGATTAGAGAAGTTACTAAGTACTGAATAATGACTTGAATCAGACTAGCATTGCAGCCAGACATTCAGAGGATAGTTTTAAGATTGTTTCATAACCAGTTCTTGTTTCAGTACAGATCAGTGTTTCTCTTTTGAACAGACTGGTAGGGATTTATAATTGTCCAAAAATTGAAAGTTAGTGCTAAAAGATTGAAGTAGAAATCCCTAGAAATCTGCAGTTCATCATCAGATGGAAATATGGCTTGTCTTTAATTTTTTCCTTTATATTGTGCATGCATTTCTTTATCTGAGACATAAACTGGGAGATGTTTTTGATTTTTAATTCTTTTTTTCCTCCATATTATGCTCT
>NW_011144407.1:0-1089 GCF_000146605.3 Meleagris gallopavo
CAAGGGGCGGGGCTTAATCCAATGGGGGCGCCGTTTACGGCAAGGGGGCGGGGCTTCTCTTAAAGGGGCCGTGCTTTACACCAAGGGGGCGTGGCTCGACACAGAGGGGGGGCGTGGCTTCTCTTAAAGGGGCCACGCCTCACCTCAAAGCGATCCTCCCCCGGGGGTTTCGGTTAACGAGTCACGGCGCTAACGAGGCCCTGCTCATTAAGGTGAACAGCGACAAGGTGTATTGGCAGCGGAAGGGCAACGGCGCCTTCGCCATCGTCCACGTGGAGGAAGGAGCCATCGGGCGCCGCATCAGCACCGTGGGGCCGCGCTCGGCCGCCCGCATCGACATCACGCACCTCTACAAGCACCCCGAGGGTCCGCAGCAGCCCCCAAGGGACCCCCATAGCGCCCCCTAGGGACTCCTAATGAACCCCCGTAGCAGCCATTATGGGACCCCAAGGGACCCCCTATGGACCCTTATGGGAACCCCATAGCGCCCCCTATGGGGCTCCTAATGAACCCCCATAGCAGCCCCTATGGGACCCCCTATGGACCCTTATGGGAACCCCATAGCGCTCCCTATGGGACCCCCATGGGACCCACTGTGCCCCATAGGACCCCATATAGGACCCTTATGAGATCCCCTATGGGACCCCAAGGGACCCTTATGGGATCCCCATAGGATCCCATGGGATTTACTGCGCCCCATCGCACCCCATAGGATCCCCAATGGCACCCCATAGCATGGACCCCACTGACCCCAAACCCCATTGACCCACTGACCCCAAACCCCACAACCGTTGACTTCTGACCCCATAACCTTGACCCACTGACCCATAGGCCCCAAACCACGACCCCATTGACCCCAAACCCCACAACCATTGAACCCAAGACCCCATAACCTTGACCCATTGACCCCGAGACCCCACACCACGACCCCATTGACCCCAAGACCCCACACCACGTCCCCATTGACCCCAAACCCCACAACCATTGACCCCAAGACCCCATAACCTTGACCCATTGACCCCAAGACCTTACAACCATTGACTTCTCACCCCATAACTTTGACCCACTGACCCCAAGACCCCACACCAC
>NW_011144408.1:0-690 GCF_000146605.3 Meleagris gallopavo
GGGAAGGGAAGGGAAGGGAAGGGAAGGGAAGGGAAGGGAAGGGATCTCTGTCCTCATAATGTTTTATCTTTTTTAAATACAAACGCTTCTTGTGCTCACATAAAAGATATGAAGGTTACAGTTCTGTAAGTAACTCTGCACAGAGGTCTCCCCACAAATCAATTGCCAGACTCCTGGCTCCTGCTTTCTAAATGTTTAATATTATCCCATCTCCACAATTAGTATTAGCAAAGCAGCGATACTCATACCAGACATACCGAGCCCAAGTTATTCCGGCACTATCAATATTAACACGTGCACACAAAAGTTGCGACACAAAAATAGATGCACACTTTGCTGACCAAATTAACGCGATCATATTTCAGATCACAGACAAAGGGTACATTTTATTTATGTCTCAAAATGAAGCAAACATCTTTAAGTGATAACGTGACATAAATTTACTTTGACGTGCATCCGCAATAAAACGTGTAAATATCCAATAAAAATAAAACGGAAAATAATTGCAGACAAAAGGCCAAGTATAAATTTTATTGAGCGACTCTGACGACATTTATAGTTGACATCCATGGAACAAGGAGAAACAGAATGGGGCTGACTGGAAATGGGAGATGGGGGGAAAAGGCGCTGGGCATGGCAGGAGGGGTGAGGATGGGATGGGATGGGATGGGATGGGATGGGATGGGATGG
>NW_011144409.1:0-1006 GCF_000146605.3 Meleagris gallopavo
AGCCCGGGCGGGGGAGAACCAGCCTCAGCCCCACAGACCCCTCCCGTAGCCCCGGCCCCGCACCTTGCCCTAACCCCGTGCCCGCTCCACGCACACGCGCATCCAGAGGGCAGCCCCTCCGCGGGGACGGGCCGGCCGAGCCACCCCGCCCGGGTAGAGATACAGACAGAGCGTCACACTGCGAAGCAAAGGAAAAGATGGAAAAGGTGCTACCTTGGCAACTAGAGGCTGTAGGAGCCAGCTGGAGGGCTGGGGGCGGTCGCGCTGCCTGCCTGCCTGCCCGCCGCCGGTACTCTCCTCGACTACGCGTATTCTTAAGCAATAACAACGTAATCCGTATTATCCACCCAAGAATACCCGTCACCGAAGAGAGTCAGAAAGCTGCTGCTGCTGCCGCTGGTGGAAGTGCTGCACCGGGACAATAAATCCATAACTATAATTCCCCTCTTGAAGAAGGAGAATCCACAAGGGCTGCGAGATCTCATTTCATATCCAACGAGCGCCGTTCCTCCCCGTCCTGCGGAGGCAAAGGAGAGGACGGGTGGTGAGCACACGCGTAGCTCCCTCTGCTCCCCGCCTCGCTGGGGGCGAAGGCTTGCAGACAGGGCGGGGGGACATAAATCAAAGTAAGGCTGAGTTTACCTGGTAATTGCTTGGCGTCTCCCCCTGAGCTTCTTCAGGATCCTATTCCCTAGCTGTATGCTCCATCAGTTCTCTCTGGGAGCTCGCAAGAGATGTCACACACGGCAACAGATTCCTGTAGAAGAGACGCACCGTTAAGCACACAAATATTACAAATCTGTTTGCATAGGTGGGCTTGGAAGAGCTCCGATAAAGCAGCAGCCACGCCTGAGAGACTTTTCATCTGGGCTTTGGAAATGCATTTACAAGTCTTGGCTCTCGGTGGGCTGCCGCGAGCAGGCAGGGTGGAAAGCAAAGCGGTGAAGAGAGAGAAAAATCAAAGAAAGAAAAAGCGGAGGCTCCGAGCCCGGCAGAGACGCTGCTC
>NW_011144410.1:0-842 GCF_000146605.3 Meleagris gallopavo
AAAAAAAAAAAAAACCTGAAAAAAGTTGCCGTCTTTTTTCTGCTCTGAACAGAGGATCACAGAGGAAAGATAGCTTGGGTGATAGGACTAGTGCAAAAATATATGGTAGAAAGAGTCAAATCCCTGCTCTGCTCTCTCTTCTGTTACCTCATGTGATCTCATCATGAACAGAGGCTATGGGCAATGACAAGCGATGAAGTTCCTGATGCTTAATAAGTTACTGCTCGTCAGCTGAACCGTAGAAGCAAAGATATCCACATTCCATGTCCATAGAGATAGCAAAATGAAATCTCTTCACTTAAACTATCTTCCAGGAGTACACCAAAGGGCAATTAAAGCTGGCCAGCTGTCATTTAGTCAGCTATGAAAGCACATCCATCCTCTCCAGGTTTCTGTGCCTGTAATGATTCCTTAACTCACAGGAGAGCTGGGGGGAAAGCAATAGGAAAATGGCAAGGTACATGTATAGAAAACCTTGTCACAGCATAGCAGCCACATGGCTATGTCTATATTGCATGCCTGAGAGTACAAACCAGCAGTGGGCTGTGGCACCTCACAGAAAAGCATCCTTTCAGTTCCCGGGCCTCTCTTCTCTCTTTTCACAGAATCACAGAATCACAGAATTGTAGGGGTTGGAAGGGACCTCTAGAGATCATCGAGACCAACCCCCCTGCCAAAGCAGGTTCCCTACACCAGGTCGCACAGGTAGGCGTCCAGG
The DNA here is from genome assembly GCF_000146605.3 of Meleagris gallopavo. Classification (NCBI taxonomy): domain Eukaryota; kingdom Metazoa; phylum Chordata; class Aves; order Galliformes; family Phasianidae; genus Meleagris; species Meleagris gallopavo. The sequence goes on from NW_011144410.1 coordinate 719, forward strand.
CGAGACTTGAATATCTCCAGAGAAGGAGACTCCACAACCTCCCTGGGCAGCCTGTTCCAGTGCTCCGTCACCCTCACCGTGAAGAGTTCTTACGCACATTCGTGCGAAACTTCCTGTGCTGCAG
>NW_011144411.1:0-918 GCF_000146605.3 Meleagris gallopavo
CCAATCAGCGCTTCCTTCTGAAGTGATCTGTGTTCCTTCCCAGCCACTTTTAGACTCCTGCCCCCTTGTGGACATTTTGAGCGTTGCACTGATTTCAGCATGTGCTTTCAATTTATCTCAAACAAATTGGCTTTAGCTATGCGTTTCATTTATTTTGACCTAATTGGCTCTAGTTTTGCATTCAATCAATGTAAATGAAATGGGCCTTGCTTACGGGGTTGGGTTAGCTTTGCTTTGTTTGTACCGCAGGGCTAACCCAACCCTGTAAGCAAGGCCCGAGGGCCGTTGGAGGTGATTTGTGCTCCTTCCTGGCCAGTCAGAGACTTGCGCCCCTTTGTGGCCGAAATGAGAATTGCAATTCCTGTTGGATGGGATGAGATCTGTAGTGCTTTGGAGGTGGGCTGCAGGATACACAGTTTGTGTAAACGTGATGTCATCAATGTGGTAGGGAGGCTTGGTGATTCTTCCCTGGTTGTTCTGACATAATTAATCAATGTCATCCAACTGTTGAGAACGAGCGTGTGCAGTGCCTGTAAACTCCATCATGGCATGAATGGAATCCATGTAAGCTGTGCAAGAACTAAGTCTTGGAATTATAATGAATAATATAATGAATAACTGTTCGGATTCTAGATGTCCAGCTGTTGTTAAAGCGTGCAACGCTTGTATGACTCACGTCTTGAGGAAATACTACAGAAATAAAAAAAATCCTGTCATAAAAATCTGTGATGAGCGTAGAATTGTCACCATCAGGGCTTGCGACGGAAAAGTAGGTGTGAAAGCTAAGTGTGCAGGATTAGGATAAGAGGTACGGTCTGTCTTTACATGAAAATAAAACATTTTCACCCACAAAAACCTGATTTTCAATGAAAATAGATTTACTGCCACAAAAAGGGGAATTTTTGTGGAAAAAAAGGT
>NW_011144412.1:0-1018 GCF_000146605.3 Meleagris gallopavo
CCCCACAACTCCCGTCGGTGTTTCACTTCTCGAGCTTTCGGTGTCGGTTCAGTGACTCTGAATGCGGCTGAAGTGTCCTGCCTTGTTCTCCGGCTTTAACACGAGTTGCACTTGAACACGCGAAAGGGAAACCTGAGCCGGCGCGTATAACCCCACAGCGAATAAAAATATAGAGAACGGGGAGAGAAGGGAGAGAGAGAGTTCCTTCTGGGACTCTGTGTGCGTAGCTGTGGGTGACATGCTCCATGGCACAGCTCCATTCGGCAGTGGTACTGCTATATCCCCTCCAGCTCGCTGCTAACATCACCAAGGCGCTTTCCCGCAGGTGCACACATTGGCATTTTCTCCAGCAGCCCGAGCACGCCTAACAAAAGGTGTCAGAAAATGGTCCGGGGAGTGATTGCGACACCGCGCTTCCTCATTTCGAAATAATTCCCTCTGCATAATGTATGCTAGCCGGGAATCGGGACGGGCTGGACATGCAGAACGCTTTGCTTTAGTATCGAGGTGCCTCCTCGCAGAAAGGGTCGAGGAGTCAGACACCGCGGAGCAAAAAGGACAGGGAGAAGGTGAGGGAGCCCCGCGGAGCTGCTCCCCTCGGAGGGCGGAGTGCGACCGGCCGGACCCCGGCCCGGCTCAGGTGCCCTCGGGAGCCGTGGGTGGGCGCCGGCGGAGCGGGAGCTCTCGGGGACACCCAGGCACCCCGCGCTGCTCCTCCCGCAGCGTTCAGCCACCCTCGGGAGCCGTCGGGACAGCTGACTCCATCCAGACTCACACCGATCATTTCCCCCAATTTAATTAGGCAAATCTCCCGGTATGGAGCTGCCGTTGATTGGCCGATGTTAATGACACGGCTGCAAGGAGTCACGCTGCTTGTCAATATTTATTGTTTTCTTTTTCTTCCCCCTCAAACCCCTGCTTTCTTCGTGTCCTCTGGCACGAAGGGACCACACTTTGGTGTCGTGTGGGAGGCGGTAGATGTGGGGGTGTTTCTTCTCCCACGGGCCCCGGGTATGGC
>NW_011144413.1:0-754 GCF_000146605.3 Meleagris gallopavo
AAAAGGGACCCATGGGGACCCAAAAGGGGCCGAAAAGGGACCCATGGGGACCCATAGGGACACATAGAGACCCATAGGGATGCATGGAGACCCACAGAGACCCCATAGGGACCCACAGAGACCCCATAGGGACACATAGGGACCAACAGAGACATGGGGGAGGTCCCATAGGGACCTGTATGGCCCCATAAAGACCCATAGGGACCCATAAAGACCAAAAAGAGACACATAGGACCTCCACAGAGACCCTTAGGGATGCATACAGACCCATAGGGACCCACAGGGACCCCATAGGGACCCACAGAGACCCAAGGAGACCCTTAGGGACCTAGAGAGACACACAGAGACACATAGAGACCCACAGGGACCCACAGAGACCGAATAGGGACCCATAAGGACCCCATAGAAACTGAAAAGGTTTTTATGAGACCCATAGGGACTCATTGGGACTCATGGAGACCCATAGAAATTCATAGGGACCCATAGGGACACAAAGAGACCCAGAGGTACCCCATAGAGACCGAAAAGGGACATATAGGACCCCATAGGGACACACAGGGAGCCATGAGGACCCAAAAGGACCTAGAGAGACACGTAGAGACCCATAGAGACCCACAGAGACCCACAGAGACCCATAGGGAAACATAGGGGTCCATAGGGACCCGTATGGATCCATAGAGACCCCATAGGGACCCATAGATACCCCACAGAGACCGAAAAGGGACCCATAGGGAACCATAGAGACCCACAGAGA
>NW_011144414.1:0-923 GCF_000146605.3 Meleagris gallopavo
CTGCTTATATTAAAAACTATAAAGGAATAGCTCTTTGATCTTCAAAGTTTGTCACTTCAAAATAACTATAAATTGTATCTCTTGCTCTGCTCAAATTCACTGCCATTTAATTACTTTTTTCATAGGAATTGTTTGTAAGTTCCCAACACTGAACTGTGTGTGTGATGCATTGGGGAACAAATTTTACATATTGTTTACATTTCATAATTTCTGTCCAGAGCTAATGAACTCTCCCAAAGTAGTCTAAGAAGTATATGTGCATCTTCAAAGGTGACTGACTCCCCTCTGAAGAGAACAGAGGGCCTGATATGCTGACCAGTCTCTTCGCACAAGGACATCTGCTGTCTATCTGGAGTGTGAGTCAGAGACATCACAAGGAAGCTCCCTAGACCGATATGGTCCACTGATTACTAACTGCTTTTGGTTGTTCAAATCGGCAGCAATGAAGTAGATGAGAGTCTGGACATGAGCCAGCAGTGCATGCTTGCAACCCAGAAGGCCAACTGTGTTCTGGGCTGCATCAAAAAAGAGGTGGCCAGCAAGGAGAGAAAGATGATTGTCCCCCTCAACTCAGCCCTTGTAATGTCCCATCTGGAGTACTGTGTCCAGGCCTGGGGCCCCCAGCACAAGAAAGACTTAGAGCTCTTGGAATGGGTCCAGAGGAGGACTACTAAGATGATCTGAGGGCTGGCGCACCCCTCCCATGAAGAAAGATTGAGGGAACTGGGCTTATTTAGCTTAGAAAAGAGAAGGCTCCCATCCCTGGAGGCATTCGAGGCCAGGCTGGAAGGATCTGGAATACAGGAAGGATCAAGAAAACACATCTGATCAACACATGGCTAAGAGTCTGGTGCCATCAGTGGAATTTATTATTATTATTATTATTATTATTATTATTATTATTATTATTATTATTTTATTAT
>NW_011144415.1:0-1101 GCF_000146605.3 Meleagris gallopavo
CCCCAATAGAGGTGCCCACCCCAATTAAGGTGCCCAACCCCAATGGAGGTGCCCAACCCCAATAGAGGTGCACAATCCCAATGGAGGTGCCCACCCCAATAGAGGTGCCCAATCCCAATAGAGGTGCCCACCCCAATTAAGGTGCCCAACCCCAAAGAGGTGCCCAACCTCTATGAGGATCTCAACCCTGATGAAAGTGCCCAACCCTAACGGAGGTGCCCAACCCCAATGAGGGTCTCAACCCCAATAGAGGTGCCCAACCGCAATGGGGATCCCACCCCGATAGAGGTGCCCAAACCCGACAAAAGTACCAACCCCAAAGAGGGTCTTGGCCAGTGGAGCCTCCTGATCCCAACAGGGATGCCTGACCCCAACGAAGGTACCAATTCCCATGGTGGTTCCCAACCCAATGGAGGCTCCTGACCCTATAGGGGTGTTCAATCCCAATGAGGGTCCCGACCCTAATGGGGGTGCCTGACCCCAATGGGGAAACCAACCCCAGTGTGAGGGTACCAACCCCAATGTGAGTGAACCAACCCCAATGAAAGTACCAAAACCAGAGGAAGTGCCAAACTGACCCCAAAAGATGTGCCCAGTGGGGGTACCAACCCCAAAAGGGGTGCCCAACCCAATGGAATTGCCCGACCCCAATGGAGGTGCCCAACTCAATGAAGGCACCAACCCTGATCAAATCACCAAACTCAAAGGAAGTGCCAAACCAAATGAAAGTCCCAACTCCAAAGATGGTGCCAACCCCAAAGAGGGTCCCAAATCCAATGAGGGTCCCAACCCCAATGGGGGTCCCAACCCCAATGGAGGTGCCTGACCCAAACAGTGGTGCCCAACCCCAATGAAGGTACCAGCCTCCATGAAGATCCCAATCCTACTGGGGGTTCCCAACTCGATGGAGGTTCCTTACCCCAATAGAGATGCCCGATCCCATCAAAGTACCAACCCCGATAAAGGTGCCCAACTCCAATGAGGGAACCAACCCAATGAAGGTCCCAAACCCAATGGGGGTTCCCAGCCCAATGGAGGTACGTGACCCCAATGAAGGTATCATCCCCAATGGGAGGAGAGGAGAGGAGAGGAGAGGAGAGG
>NW_011144415.1:5924-6725 GCF_000146605.3 Meleagris gallopavo
CAGTGATTGATACGCGATGGCTGTGAATTAAATTGGCCTTAGCTAATGATAACTAACTAGTCGAGGGGCTGTACCTTTCCCGTGAGTGGGCGGGGGGGCCGGGAGCCGTGCTGCTATGGGTGTCGAGTGGGGACGTTTCTTCAGCCTGAGACAGCACTTCTTTTTGTCTCTCTCTTTTTTTTTTCCCCCTTAAGAACGGTTTCCCGGCCATCCCTGCGCACCCGGAGCTGTAGGATCAGGGGTGTCGTCCCACAGTGTGTCCCAGCCCCATGGCTGCACTGTGGTCCCACTGGGATGAGCCCGACCCCAAGGTGTGGGGCTGGAGGAGCCCCTGCGGCTGATGGTTTTCAGCTGGGGGACCCGGAATTCCAGTGGGAAGCGTCGGAGCTGGATGAGGTCTTGGAATTCTGCTCAGGTGCCCTCAAGCCTGAACTGTTCTGGCTTTCCATGTAATGCCATGTTGCCCAGCCCTCCATCCACCCACACATCCATTCGTCCCTCCATGTATCTATCCACCCCTCATCCCATCCCACCCCATCCCATCCCATTCCGTCAAACCCCAACTCATCCCATCCCATCTCTCATCCCATCCCATCCCATCCCATCCCATCCCATCCCATTCCATCAAACCCCAACTCATCCCATCCCATCTCTCATCCCATCCCAACCCATCCCATCCCATCCCACCCCATCCCATTCTCATCCCATTCCATCAAACCCCATCCCATCCCATCCCATCGCATCCCAACTCATCCCATCCCATCCCTCCACCTCTCCACCCTTCCCTTCCCCCACCCCTCC
>NW_011144416.1:0-1144 GCF_000146605.3 Meleagris gallopavo
TTTTTTTAATGCAGAAAGTAACCTGTTTTTCAGGACTAGATACTGACATCTGTGTGAACTTTATTATATTACCTAATGTTTGCTGAAACTTTTATCCAGTGGTTAGCAAGATGATTTAACTTCTATTCTATAGCTGTTTTTTATTGGTATTTAGCTTTCATCTCAATATCTTTTCGAAAATGTAAGCAATTGTAGGGTATATATATACATATAAAAAGTAAGTTTAAACTCCTTATGAGTTTTAAGTTTTTTTCTTATAGACAAGTGCTTGAGAATCTAGTTATCCTTCTGCTGGTTTTTAAAGTCCTTCATTTTTATGAAGCAGAAGTTTCAGTGGTAATGTATGACAGGAAGTAGTGAAAGAGATGCCTTAGGCATTTTAAACATTTGTTTGAATGAAAAATAAGATTACTCACTTAGCACAGATAAAAACATTTATTTTCATAAATATCCATACACAAATACTGCTTGTACATCGTCACAGAATAATAGAATCACAAATTCATGAAGTGCAAGCAGTATTTGTATCTGGATATTTATGAAAATAAATGTTTTTATATACAAATCTGTACCTTTCTAAAACCATTGATTTTCTGAGAACTGAATAATGGAGCGCATAACTATTTTCTCAACTTCTTTTTATTAGTGCAGATATTGAGAATTTTGCTAGGCAGAGATGACGACATGATTACTTATTAATCAGGCAACTCAGCACTATTCATCATCTCCCCAGTTAGTTTTAAACTGACAAATAATTTGTATTTGAGATGAAGGTCTTATATGCATATGAACTTTTATTTCAGTTAGATATAAATGTGTTAAGAAATGCAAAGAAGCCATTACAAGGTATGTTATCAGAAATTTTATGACAAACTGGGCTCTGGGTCACATTCTGCTTTAGTTATTTGGCTTAGAGAAAAGCAAAAAATATTAAGTTAAATACCAGGGGAAACAAACAAACAAACAAACAAACAAACAAACAAACAAACAACAACATTGTAAAGGGGAAAATAGTAATGTCTGTTCTGTATGTAGTAGATTAAGAGTACTTCATCTTAGACAGGTATACTGAGTGGATTGAATTATCAATCAATTAGTGGCCCTGCATGTGGCAGGGGGTTTGGAGATTCATGATCCTTGAGGT
>NW_011144417.1:0-967 GCF_000146605.3 Meleagris gallopavo
ATATATATATATATTTATTTTAATCCCCAGAGCAGAAAGTTTTATGGTGATTCATCAGTCACAAAGAAGAAAGCCAGTCAGAGTTTCTTAGTAGCTGAGAATACTGCTGAAAAGAAAATGCAGTAGTAGTCACGTAAAAAATACATATTTTCTGTAAAGAGTGTCAGAAAGCACTTTGTCATGTGCTTGAAAATGCAAGAAATATACCATTCATTTAGCATCCTCATTCTTTAAGGTATACATTTGTGGTCCTGTGATGTGCACTTTTCTCAGCAGTGAGTACCAGCTGAGGGTTGTCTATGAGAAAATTAAGATGCCTTAATGTTCCTGTCTCAAATCACTACATCTTACATCCAGTCTTTAAGATTTATGACTAAGTTTTCATGTCATCCTCAATTGGCATTTCTCAATTATAGAATGCTATTCTTCGCTCTATCATTTGCTTCTGCCCTTATTTGCTAGCATGTCAGAATACAAGAAAAACTGTTCAGAGCAGCAACTGTCAAGCAAGATAAACAGCATGAGAACCTCTAGAAGAAAAAAGAGCGTTTCATAGTTCTGATTGGATAAGCACCTGCATGAACGGTTGAAGAGTGTTCTGTAGAATGCTCTGTTGACTTGTAAAGGTGGATGGGAAAGTTGTAGGGGTGGATGAGAAAGCTAGAAAAAAAAAACATGTGAAGGTATATAAGTGATGTGAGAACTTGTAATAAACAATCTGAATCATTCACATCTGAGTCCATGCATCAGATGCTGCACTATCATTAGTCCTGTAAGTCTGTGCTAGGTTGCCTTCTAACGTTCTGCACTCTAGATGTAGAGTTTGAATTTTGAGTAGTCCTTTGCAGAGCCAGGTGGTGGATTTGATGATCTGTGTAGGTCTCTCCTAACTCAGAGTGTTTCATGATTCTGTGAGATATTTATCAATTAATGTTCTTAATGGTAAGTGCTTTCTAGAGCACGCTTT
>NW_011144418.1:0-895 GCF_000146605.3 Meleagris gallopavo
TGGGGCTCCATGTGAAGTACTTTGTCCAGGTCTGGAGCCCCCAGTACAAGAAAGAAAGAGAGCTGTTGGAGAGAGTCTAGAGGAGAGCCACAAAGATGATCATGGGAGCCTACAAACAGGAGGGGAATCAACTCTTTGAAAGGGTAGACAACAGCAGGACAAAGGGAAATGGTTTTAAGTTGAGAGAGAGAAGATTTAGGTTGGATGTCAGGGGGAAGTTTCTTACAGGGAGAGTGGTGAGGTTCTGGAACAGGCTGCCCAGAGAGGTTGTGGATGCCCCGTCCCTGGAGGTGTTCAAAGCCAGATTGGATGGGACTCTGGACAGCTTGGTCTAGTATTAAATGTGGAGGTTGCCCTGCATGTGGTAAGTGAGTTGGAGATTCGCGATCCTTGAGGTCCCTTCTAATCCTGGCCATTCTGTAATTATGTCATTTGTACCTTTAGAAACTTGAAGCAGCTGGCTTATTGATCGGTTCTGTGTAAGAAGCAATATAGTCATCTCTTACCATAAATTCTCCTTGTAATCTGATTTTAATTTAAACCATAGTTTCATCTTATTGTTCATTGTACTGGTTTTTGTTACACCTTGCTATTTGTGAGACTTTCATTTCTAGTGTTTTTTCCAGTTCTTACTTAAATTCAGGAAGGATTTAGTCATTAAATTACTATGTATTCCAGTCCCAGCATTCCTCCTACCAGTCCTAGTGACAGTGAAGGCTATAACAGTAAACTACTCCCTGATGCCTCAGAAATGTCCTAAGTTGTTAATGAACTCTTGCTGTATGTGATCCTCATGGTTGTCTGGTTGTCATATGCTCTTTCTTTAAACTGATCACTACAAAAGTAACAAATTCTTTTGATTTGTTTAATAATATCCTTTGAAAAAAGTTACTCA
>NW_011144420.1:0-828 GCF_000146605.3 Meleagris gallopavo
GGAATAACAGAAAATTTTGAGACAACAGTACAATGGTAGAGAAAAGAGTTCAAGCTTTCTGATTTCATAATATACTTTATCCATAAGAGTTAAGAGAAAGTGACATAGGCCATAAGCAACAACAATAAAATGCTTATGGATTCTGAGAGAATAATCACAATATCACTATGCACTGGTAAGAAAGATTTAAAAAATTAAATAATAATGAAAATCAAAAGATAGAAAAAATATAAGAATGCCTTTTACTTTGTTCATAATAGTACTCAAGCAACATGGCAGGAGTAGGTTCTACAGATGTTAAATTGTCAAATGTCAAAGAATACACATGTTGTCATTTGTGTATTTGTCCTATGTTACTGAAAGTGTCAGGAAAGCAGCCACAAATAGATCAACTCCGTAAGATGAGCTTTTGAGTTTTTTTCTTTTAATTATAGAATGTTGTGTTCCTAATTCTTCTTTATATTATGAGCTGAGGAAATATATCAGACATAAAAGTTCATTTGAAGTGAAAATGTCACTTAGTTATGGCAGTTTTGGTTTTAATGGTTAAGAATCACAGTGATCCAAAGAATTAGCACAATTCATAGAAGATAGAAACTTTTCAGGAATAAAAGTAGAGGCTGCTTTGGCTTTTGGAGAATGAGCCTGTTGTGCCACTTTTTAGACAACAGCTGAAAAGCAGAAAGGGAGGCAAGTATATTTAGCAGATTTAACCTGCCAACTGATGTCTGCTGCGTCCTTGGGCAGTTAAATCTATGCGAAGAAATGAGGCAGAGGAGATCTGCTATATTTATATATGAGATGAAAAGGATGGTATAAAAAAAAAAA
>NW_011144421.1:0-663 GCF_000146605.3 Meleagris gallopavo
GGGAAGGAAGGGGAGGGGAGGGGAGAGTGGGGAGGGCTTCCTCTCAGCTAATCTTGAAGCTGTTTTATTACCAAAATCACCTGTTGGCATGTTTTGCAAGTCTTTTTATTTCTGACATTTCATCTCAATGCAGAAAAATGAATTCCAGAAAGGGTATTTCAGAGGCAACATCTTGCTGGGAGATTCGCCGTTGTCCTCTCAAGAAGCGTTCTGCCTTTCAACGCCTTAGCTGATTCCAAATTAGAGAATGGCTCAGAGTAAGAAGCTTGCATTCAAATACTCTAAAAGCCACATTTTCAATAATCTGATATTTAAAACCAGGCCTCTTCACTAAATGAACTCAGTTTCCCTTCATAAATCTCCAAAAACAGAAAGCTATGAGAGAACTCAGCATCCTGGATGTCACCAAGGAAACATTATTCTGCTTATGGGGTAAATTACTGCACAAAGTTATGTCATAAAGCTGCAAAGTCAGTATCAGTGCTTTTGAAGTCTGAGCCTATAGCAACTATAAAGTAGGCTGGTCTTGATCTTTTAAAACATAATAGCACTATGCGCAAACACTGAAAAAGCTCATTATTCCAGTTAAAAATATGTGGATGAAGAAGTTCTGGCTTATTCCACACTTGGAGCTTTGGAGCAGTCAAAAAAAAAAAAAAAAAA
>NW_011144422.1:0-915 GCF_000146605.3 Meleagris gallopavo
CCCCAAATAAGCCCCAAACATCCTCCCAACAGCTTTGTGACTCCCTCCCAAATGCCCCCACACCCCTAAACGGCCTTCAGTGCTTTTCAGTTTCCCCAAAGAACAGCCCCTCATAATCCCCCAACACCACACTCCCAAGTCCCCAGGCTCTCCCAGCTGCCCCCTCACCCCCTATGTTTCCCCAAATGCCCCACAGCCCCCACCCACCCACCACCTTCCATTCACCCCAAGCCCCCCACTACACTTCTCCTTGACAAGTCCCAAAAAGCCCCCAGTCCAAGACTTCAGCCACCCTAGAAGCCCCCAGAGCCTCCCCCCAAGCAGCCCTCTAAGTGTCCCCAAACCCCCAAATCCCCTCCCAGATGCCCTCACTCAAATACAGCATCCCTGCTGCCCCACCTCCCCCTCACTTTCCCTCAAGACCCCCCAGCTTACCTCAAGAACCACCCCCCAAAGGCCTCCCACCTTAACACCAAGAACCACTCCCACTTTTCCCTCAGGATCCCCCCTTACCTCTGCACACCCCACTTTTCCTCAGAGGCACCTCCGTTACCCCCAAGACCCCTCAGTTTTCCTCAGCACCTCCTCTCTGCTTCAGTACCCTCCTACTTCACCTCAAGATCCCCCACTTCACCTCAGGATGCCCCATTTCACCTCAGAACCCTCCTAGTTTTACACCTGAACCACCTCCACTTTACCTCAAATCTCTCCACCCCAATTTACCTCATGAACCCCTCTTCAACTCAGGGACCCCCCTCCTCTCCCTCAGAGGTGCCTCTCTATCCTCAGAACCCCTCCACCTTCACCTCAGGACTCCCAATTCATCTCAAGGCCCCCCACCCTCACCTCAGGACCCCCATCTTACCTCAGGACCCCCAACCCCCACCTCAGGACCCCCAGTTTACTCAGGACATC
>NW_011144423.1:0-745 GCF_000146605.3 Meleagris gallopavo
TGTCTAGCCAAAGAGTCTCGGCCAAAAAAGGAGCTCCCTACTGCTGTGTCATTGACACCGCGGGGTCGCTCGCTGCCTTTCTTTTCGCCTTTCTCGAGCCTCTCGTTGAAACCTGCGCCCGTTCCATTATTCCAAAGTGCAACTGAAAATACCTCGCGGGGACCCGGAGCTGAGGCTCTGCCATTCGCTCCGCACTGCGCTCCCTGCCCCGAAGCCGCACCCGGGGCCGTCACTTGTTGCGTCCCTTTGAGTTTGAGACATGGAGCGAACGGAGGGCCCCCGCCCGCAGCCGCAACCCCGCGCAAACGGGGAGCCATGCGTGCGCACCTGCACAGATGTACACAGCAGCAGCGGCTTGGAGGTGTCCATCATTTATTACAAAAATAAACGAATAAATACAACAAGACGTTGTTGCTTTCGACGGGATAAATATCTTACAAATATTTAACAAAACAAAACAAAACAAAACAAGCTAAATCGAGTTGTTAAAATTATTTGAGATGTTACACTTATTGATTGAATAACCAACAGTATGTACTGCTTTTCGTACCAGAACCGATTAAACTCCACGTGAAACCATTCGCACAGAGCAGGTGACGAGCAGCGCGGTGCGCACACACGAGGCGCGAAACACGAGGTCTCTTTCGGGATCATTCCGATGGGAACCGCCGCCCCGAAACCAACGCGGAGCCTTTTGCTCACCTCCGGACACACGCGGACGGCGGCTGCAACGCATCTGACGGGA
>NW_011144424.1:0-685 GCF_000146605.3 Meleagris gallopavo
TCTGATGGATCACCTGAGGCAGCAGTGAGTCAGCAATGAGCACAGCTGCAGGCAACTCACCTGTGCTGCAGGAAGGGGCGGAGCCTGGCTGCACCCTGCTGGGCCCATTTCAGGGCTGGCTGCAGTGGGGAAGGAGCTCCGCTGGAGATCTGCTCTGCTGCAGTTTGGTGACTGAGCCCAGGATACAGGCAAGCATTCTTTCTATTCTCTTTATTATAATCTGTTCTGCCTAACTCAGCAAGTTCAAAATAAGGCTTGTGGGTTTCAGACAGTAGTGCAGATTTCACAACAAACATAAAACAATTTAACCCAGAAAAACGAATTCTTACAAAAAAATAAAATACTGTCCTCGCCCAAAATGATTTTTCTTCCCACAAATACTGCTTACACAGCAAAAATAAGGCTTACTATCACCGACAGACGACTTCTCTCCCATAATTATGACATTAACTTGCAGAAATACATGTTTTCCCAAAACCATGAGACATTTACAACCAGAAATACTACTATCACGACAAAATTATGCCATTATCAACCAGAAACAGCTGGTTTTTTCCACAAAAATAACACTTTTTCTCCGACAAATACCTGTTTTTCCTCGAAAATAACACTTTTTCTCCCAGAAATACCTGCTTTCACACGAAAATACCCCTTTTTCTCCCAGAAATACCTGTTTTTACACAAA
>NW_011144425.1:0-1047 GCF_000146605.3 Meleagris gallopavo
TAGGGGCTGAAGATAGAAGAATTATTTCACATGGAATATCTGAAGAAACAGAGTAATAGGTTTCATCAGCCTTCGGGACACAAGTTAAAAACAAAAACACATTCACACTGGCAATTTATTATTGACTTTCTAAATTGAATTTCATATACCTTGACCTGGAAACAAATAGGCCCATAGTTTTCCATCCACATACAGATTTACACTGAAATAGGTACATTTGCCATAATTCAGAGTTTTTCTCACTTCAGGTTCCCATTTTTGGTCCCAGAACATCTTTTGTTGTTGTTGTTGTTGTTGTTGTTGTTGTTGTTGTTGTCGTTGTTGCAATGGATAGCTGTAAGTTATTCAGAAGGGAGAAATGATGAAGTGGTGTCTTTGCTCTCTATGTTACAGAGTTTCAATGCTGTTGAGTTCATGGCTGGGAATTACAAGGATGAGCCTCTACAGGTAATGATCAGCAGGTGGGCCAACAGGGCTGACATCCTCATAAGGGACTTCCCTGATATATACTGGAAATATAATACATTACAGAACCAGCAGTCTAGGAGGTTTCTGGAGCATATTTAACATTGATTTTTAAGTTATTACTCTTTCTATCTTACTGGCAGTTGGCAAATTGGCCGTGGAAGGTGTTTTTAACAAATGAAAGGGAAGTCTGTAATGAACTTTTACTCCGATGGGAGGAAAAAAGACCAAACATTGTTCTCTCAGGTTTAGAGTAAAAATAACTGTTTGCTTGCTTGTTTGTTTTTTGAAAGATCTCTGTAAAAAACATCTGCTCTAAATGTTCCATTCAACTAGTCCATTTCTTCTCTTACTTTTATGCATTTGAATACCTCTGCTTTCCCCACAAAATCCAGCCACCTCTTGCATCACTAATAATGTCAGTACATCTGCTACAGCGAACATTCACTAACTTCCCACAGAACACAAATGGTCACATCATTTCTTAAAGGTGAGCTTGTGGGCAACTCAGAACTTTTTCTCTCAAAAATGTTTTAACAATTTGAAAAACAAAAGGGGCGGTGACTATGAATTTCAGGAACG
>NW_011144426.1:0-782 GCF_000146605.3 Meleagris gallopavo
ACACGCACCTCGCGCCGCTCCCGCCGTCGCCGCCTGAGGGCGGAGCCGGGCCGCCCTGTCAGCGCCCCGCGGCCCTCCGCTTTCAGCCCGGAGCCCCCTCACAGGGCGGCGGTCACACACCGCGCCGGGGCGATCCCCATCCGCAGCCTCCGGGTGCTGAGGTGACAGAGCCTCCCGCCGGGTCTGCGCGGCCTCCGCTGAGGCACCGCCTCTCCCTCCTGCTTCTCCACACGTCTAAGCACCAGGAAGTTCATCAAACCGAGAAAAGCGCCTCGTTTCACAAAAAGGTTACCCTGAAAGCGATTTTGAGCCAGGCCCCAGTGGAAGCAGCACAGCTCCGCTGGGGCAGCACATACTGCTGCCCAGGGACACCCACACTCCTCTCGCACACCACGTCCAGAAATGGCAGCAGCAGCCCAGCACGGCCATCCCTCGAGATAAAACAAAGGGGAATAGCTTCAGGCTTCAAGAAGGGACATTTAGGTGAGATATTAAGAAGAAATTCCTCACTCACAGGGTGGTGATCCTCTGGCAGAGCTGCCAGAGAGCATTGGTGCCCTATTCCTGGAGGCACTCAAAGCCAGGTTGTCTGGGCCCTGGGCAGCCTGAGCTGGTGGGGGGCAGCCCTGCCCATGGCAGGGTTTGGATGACCTTTAAGGACTCTTCCCACCCAAACCATTCTGCAATTTTTTGACCCCCGGGCAGATTGAAACCCACCTCCCGTGCAAACCAGTTCCAAGCAAGGACTTCACTGCAATTAAACAGCAAAAAAAAAAAAACAA
>NW_011144427.1:0-833 GCF_000146605.3 Meleagris gallopavo
GAACGTCGGGGTGAGCGACTTTTTACACGGTCTGATGGGACAAAGGGTAACGATTTTAAACTGAGAGAGGGGAGATTTGGGTGAGATGCTAGGGCTAAATTCTTCGCTCAGAGGGCTGTGAGGTGCTGGCTGCGCTGCCCAGAGCTGTGGCTGCCATCCCTGGAGGTGCCCCAGGCCATGGAGGGGCCCTGGGCAGCCCGAGCTGGGGGGCAGCCAGACCATGGCAGGGATGGGGCTGGGGGCTGGGAGGTCCCTTACAACACAGCCGTGCTGTGATTGATTGACCAGGAGCAGAGCAGGGTGCATCGCTCTGGCCTCATTTGCATGGCTCATTTGCACATTTCGAGGCAGGAGAGGCTCCCCGGGGTTACGTTCTCTGCATCACCATCTCCTCAGGCCACAAATACCTGCTATGGTGACAGGACTGATGCCACGCAGAGCCACACACTGTCACCAGTGGTGCTTGGCCCTATCCCCATGTTGTCACAAACCTTCGATGCAGGAAGGAAGGTGGGAGGCAAATCCCTTCCCAGGAGGTTGTAAGTACCTGGGGGCCACCTGTATGGCTTTTGTGCCTGGGTCTCTGCATCTTCCACAGGACCCTCCAGTGTGCTCACAGCTACTGCTCATTGTCAGTTCTTGCAGGGCCTCTACTGGCTGCATCCAGCTCACAAGGCACAGCGCACGGCATCAGGCACAGTGGCATCATGAGGCTGGGAAAGCACACAGAAGTGCAGCCAGGCCCCCACCACTGTCCTGGGCACACATGGTGTCCTTCTGAGGCTCAGCCAGCCCTGGGGAAAGGCAGAATGCATTTAAAAGAAGAAAAGGAA
>NW_011144428.1:0-788 GCF_000146605.3 Meleagris gallopavo
GGTGGTGAGGCAGTGGAACAGGTTGCCCAAGGAGGCTGTGGATGCCCCATCCCTGCAGGCATTCAAGGCCAGGCTGGATGTGGCTCTGGGCAGCCTGGGCTGCTGGTTGGTGACCTGCACACAGCAGGGGGTTGGAAGTGGCTGAGCACTGTGCTCCTTTGCAACCCAGGCCATTCTATCATCCTGTGATTCTGTGTAGAACTATGCTTGCGTTGTGACATCAGAAGAAGCAACCCAGTGCGTAGGAATTCAGAGTTTTCTCTCCATTTTTCTACAGTTTACAAAGGGAGTTGTGCAGCACTGACATTCGCTTGATCAGCTGAAAATTACGAGTGCATCGTGGAGCGATATTAAAAATTAACTCTATTTATGAGCTTCCTTCTTTCCTGTGCTTTTATCTCTTATCGATGAAACATTTCTCTTTATTCCTCTTCAGTGGATGTGAGCATGTTTGCTCCAGAATCAGAAGCGATGGGATAGAGATGATGTCCCCATTTGCAGAGCGCTGCAGAGGGTTCACAGAGAGGTGACAGCATGGAATTACGTGGATTTGGGTTTTTAGGTGCTAAAATTTCAGAAAAATTCCCATACGTGGGAAGTTCCCATCTATTTTGTATCTGTACTATAACAACTTTGATCACATTTTTTTTTCTTCAAGAAATTTCTACAAGACTTGGCTGTTGTATGTGTCTAATACCATCAAAATCATAGAGCCATAAAATGGCTTGAGTTGGAAGGGAGCTCAAGGATCACGAACTCCAACCCCCCACCACAGGCAGGGGCACCAA
>NW_011144429.1:0-674 GCF_000146605.3 Meleagris gallopavo
CAAACCCCCCCATCCCCTCCTCACCCAACAACCAGACTCCCTCCGGCCTCATGCCATCCAACAGCCTGGCCAGGGCCGAATTCTCCAGGACGGCGGCGTTGGGACAAGAGCCGGGAAATTTGGCCACCACGTTGGTGATGGCTCCGGCCGCGTCGCAAACCACCTGCATGTTCATGGAATGGAAATTGCGAGCGTTGCGGAAAGCCAATTCGTTCTCAGAAGGAGCCCTTAAAGCCACGTGCATGCTGCCCAACAGCCCCAAAACCCCGGGGAATGGACCGGGATGAGGAGCGGAACGGCCGGGAGACGGGAAGGCGATGTAACGGGAAGCTCGACGTTGCAGGGCTTCCAAGAACTGAGCCAAGCAGTTGGACATGGCGGACTGGCTGATGCCCGTGGTGTCGCGGGTGGCTGTTTGGAAGGAGCCCGACGCCAGGAAGGTGAGGGCCGACGTGACTTTGACGGCCACGGGAAGAGCGTGGCTGCGACCCGTCAGGCTCTCCAGGTCGGCTCCCAGCTCCCGGCACAGCCCGGCGATGGCGGCCTTGTCCAGGCGGTAGCGACGCAGCACCTGCTCCTCTGTCAGGTCCAGGAAGGAGCTGCGAGTTCGGTAGACGCGGTGTTCCGGGTAGAAACGGCGACAGCGGCCACGTTTGCGACGGAGGATGGGGATG
>NW_011144430.1:0-1344 GCF_000146605.3 Meleagris gallopavo
AATTAAAAAACTGGCTAGCTTACTGCAAAGATAAAACTGTCCTGTAAAATGAGCTAAACATTATGTGATTAGAGCAGGTCTTAGTGAAAAATTTTAAATTTATGTACCCCTCTAATGTTAATATCATTTTCCATTAAAAGTTGCTATTTTCCTATTGTCTTTCAGCAAGGTTACTCACTAGATTTTTGATTTACAGAGCTAATTTTTGAAGTAGAAGGAAAGAATGCCTTTCATATAGACAATCATTGTGACAAGATTTCATGAAGTAAGATTAGATGATTATGAGGAAAGATTTCAATAAGTGGGCAAGTAGTCATTTTTCCTATCTCAGGATGAATGCTGAAGAATTTTTGTATAATTAGATGAAAATAGGGATTTTCCACTCGCAAATATTCATTCCTAATAGTAGTTTAGTGTACAGTGTTTAGAGTACACTTGTACTCTATTTTTTCCCCTAAAATGATCTGTTTTTGAGGATATGCTTCTAAAATGAATAAAGAAAGTATGAGGAAATGAATGCAGAAGATCCTTCAGATAAATAAGAGATGCTGTGAAAATTGTGAATGCTGATTGTAGGAGATGCAAAGGGGAAAGAACAACTCTTTTTTATTATTCCTACATTCATCTTTTCCTGTTTTGGAGACTTCCTTGAGGGACTAATGAGCCCTGGGGGCAGCTAGCTAAGCTTTCACAGCAACTTGCAGCAGTTAAAAATGAACATATGTCTTCAAATTCAACAGCTGTTCTTCTTTTTCCAAATTAACACAGCTGTCTGAGAGGTTCTAATAAGTCAAATGAATAGGGTAAAATAGAAGATATGAGCAAAGTGTAGAATTAAAATATGTACAGTAAATGTTATCTTGAATTTTACAGAAAGCCGTGAGGTATTAGTTTGGAAGAGAGAGGCCCTTATAAAAAGTCCCTCCCCATCTCTCCTGTAGGCTCTCTTTAGGTACTGGAAGACCACTACTAGATCCTCAGAGTGTTCTCTTCTCCAGGCTGAATAGCCCCAGCTCTCTCAGCCTATCCTCTTAAGGGAAATGTTCCAGCCTTCTGGTCTTCGTGGCCCTCTTCTGATCTGCTCAACAACTTCATGTCTTTCTTGTGTCTGGGGCACCAGAACTGGGCACAAAAGCTGAGCACCTTCCTCAACTCCTGCTTCTCTTGATGGAATCCATGATACAGTTAGATTTCTGGGCTGCAAGTTCACAATGCCAGCTCATGTTGAATCTGTCATCAAACAGTACTCCCAAATCTTTCTCCTCATGGCTGCTCTTAAACTTGGGATTGCACTGACCCAGATGCAGGACCTTGCACTTGGCCTTGTTGAACCTCATGAGGTTG
>NW_011144431.1:0-980 GCF_000146605.3 Meleagris gallopavo
CAAAAAGCCCCGAAAAGTGAAAACGGGAGGAGCACCCGAGCGCTGTGCAGTAATAATTCAGGACCGCTCCATTTTCCTGCATAGCATTACCCGCAGGTCCAACCCCCCCGGCATAATATGCAGAGGGAGGAGCTGGGGGTGGGCTCTGCTCCGGCGGCCTCACAGCACCAATGGGAGGGGGCTGCAAAAAGGAGCTGGGGGTTCCCATCCTATAAAGGCTGCAAGAGGTGCTGGGGGTCTGACCCTATAGAGGCTGCAGAGGGGGCTGGGGGTTCCAATCCTAAAAAGGCTGAAGGAGGTGCTGGGGGTTCTGGTCCTATAGAGGTTGCAGAAGGGTTGGGGGTCTGGTCCTATAAAGGATACAGGGGTGGCTGGGGGTTCCCATCCTATTAAGGCTGCAGGAGGATTCAGGGTCTGACCCTATAGAGGCTGCAGGGGAGGTTCTGGTCCTATAAAGGCTGCAGGAGGGTTGGGGGTCTGATCCTATAGAGGCTGCAAAGGGGGATGGGGGTTTTGGTCCTATAAAGCCTGTGAGAGGTGCTGGGGGTTCTGGTCCTATAAAGGTTGCAGAAGGGTTGGGGGTCTGGTCCTATAAAGGATACAGGGGTGGCTGGGGGTTCCCATCCTATTAAGGCTGCAGGAGGATTCAGGGTCTGACCCTATAGAGGCTGCAGGGGGGCTGGGGGTTCCAATTCTAAAAGGGCTGCAGGGGGGGCTGAGGGTTCCCATCCTATAAAGACTGCAGGGGGGTTGGAGGTCTGATCCTATAGAAGCTGCAGGAGGTGCTGGGGGTTCTGGTCCTATAAAGGGTGTAGGGGGAGCTGGCGGGTTCAGGTCCTATTAAGGCTGCAGGAGGGTTGGGGGTCTGATTCTATAGAAGCTGCAGGGGGGCTGGGGGTTCCAATTCTAAAACGGCTTCGGGGGGGCTGGGATTTCCCATCCTATAAAGGCTGCAGGGGGGGTGGGGGGCTGATCCTATA
>NW_011144432.1:0-1031 GCF_000146605.3 Meleagris gallopavo
CCAGCCTGGCCTTGAATGCCTCCAGGGATGGGGCATCCATAACTTCCTTGGGCAAAAATACCTGGAATTTGTGCAAGACTCTAACAAATGATGTCCCAAAGGCTACCACTCAGAAGTACCATGCTTTTGAGTGACCAGCTTGTGATCACACTGGAGGACATGAAGATGACAGGATGAAGCTCTCCCAGACTAGTAGCATAGCAATATTATTCTGCTGTAAATTAAAGAATTCTACACATAAATGTAGGTTAGCAAGAAAATCTTATTTGTCCCTGCACCATAGGCTATGTGCAGGTCTGGGGCCAGGTCTCATCTAGTATAAGGTGCTTCAGCTCTGCCAATAGTAGAGAAAGTGATGCACTTCTCATTTTGGAGATGATCCTTCCTACATGTCTAAAAACAGCTACGCAAACAAGCCAAAGGAAGCAGATGGGAAACCCCTCCCACAATATTAATATTTGGCAAGAGCTGCCACTTTCCCCACTGTGCACAACCCCAGGGTCACTTCTACTACCCAGAAATCAGTTATGGTGTGAATCTAGTAAATACTAATATCAGATTCTTGGTACCTGTTAATATACCTGAAATGGCATTTTAAAAACAGCAATAGAGCAAAATAACGTGAAAGGCTGGATTAAAGTGTTTCATTTTTTTAAGTAGCTAATAGTTACTCTGAAATATTTTATCAGATTACTTTCTTGTTGTTTCTGTGTGGTTTGAGGTTTAGTTATTATTTTTAACCTGTTAGGCAAAGGAGCTTTAAAACTTGTTTCATTTATGTAGTTGCAAAAGTCATACCTTCACTTACAAAGCTGAATTCTGATGAATCTCCATAGAAAGTAATGTATAAATCACTGCAAGATACTAACAGTTTGAAGACCAAAAAAAGCATGATGACTACTTCTGTTGAATTATTGGAATATGCACTAGCTGACATGTCTCAAAAGATGGACAGAGATTGGTTTCCTTTATGCAAATCACTCGGACATTTCTAGAGCTACCCACTTGAAGCTTCTTTAATTATAAAGGAT
>NW_011144433.1:0-985 GCF_000146605.3 Meleagris gallopavo
AGAAAAAAAGATCAAAACAACAAAAAAAGTGGGAGTTTTGTTAGCTGAGTAGATGCTCTTATTTAAATGCTGCTTGAGTGGTTCTGGAGGCTGTGAGTTGGCTGAGGGAAGTCAGAGAGGAGGGTCGGTATTCCTTCCCTGGGGGATGGCTGGGGGATGCGCTTAGGGTTCATCCTTGCAGAGGGGAGGATGGCAATGACAGGGGACCTGGAGTGCCAGACTGGTACTTTGGCTTTTACCCACTGCCTTCCTGCTGGCCACCCACAGCACCAGTCAGTTGGTTTCAGGTTCGGCTCCTTGGAGGGAGAAGGCAGGGACAGGACTGACATTATGACTGCATGATTAAAAACTTTTCTTTTTGCTGTTTTATTTTTTTTTAAGGGGGGGTGGGAAGGGGCAGGATTCCTGCCATTTTATTGTGCTGACATAGGGATCCCAGGGTTGGATCATTACCTTTTCCCCCTTGCTTCGTGCTATGCTTGTGGCTGGAGCTGGGCACCAGCCCATGGAGGGACCGAACTGGGACTGTCCTCTGCTCCCCTGCCCCGGGCAGCCCAGGCTTGTGCAGGGATTCCCACTCCACATCTACCTTCCTCTTTCTCTCTTTTCCTTCTTTCTCCCCCTTTCTCTCTTTGCTGTCACCCCATCTCCCCTCCACTCCATCCGCCCTTCCTACGGGTTGTGCCTGCTGGCATTTCACGAGGAGACCCCCTTCCAAAAGTCAGATCTGCACGGTTTTCTACTTTCCTGAACAACAACAAAAAAAGGTGCCGAATGCTGCCCGGAGTTGCAGCAGGTGACCAAAACTTTCAAAAAACTGAGCAAATACATTTCCTTTTCTGTCCCAAGAGCTCCTGCTGCTCCCTGGGCTGAGCGGAGGGGATCGTGCTCTGCCAGAAGTGGTGACAGCAGAAGTCCAAGTGGACAGGAGCCCTCTGGTTTCTGCCCATTCCCATAAACTGCAAGTTAGGGGGGGGGAGAGGGA
>NW_011144434.1:0-780 GCF_000146605.3 Meleagris gallopavo
GTACAGGGGCAGGATTACTTCCCTAGTCCTGCTCACCACACCATTCCTGATACAAGCCAGGATGCCATTGGCCTTCTTGGCCACCTGCTGGCTCATATTCAGCCAAACACACCTGAAAAGATAGGCTGTGGCTTTCTGATAGAATGAAATTTCTTCTAGATGAAGACAGTGGTCTGAACAGGCTGACTGAGAATGTATATATAATGATATTTGCAAAGCCAGTAGGTAATAAGGAAATAAAAGGTACATACATTTAACCTCAATGTTTTTTACTTCACAAACAATCCATATCGATAAAGCTGACACAGTGCAGATGCCTGGGACTTCATGTACTAAAAAAGGCTGTGTTGAATTAGTTGGCCGCTGCTAACGTTTTGTTTGAGTGCAGCATTTCTATGCCGAGTGCTGTGGTAACTTTTGGTGGAGGAGGAACACTGTAAAGCAAATCACGTGGATTTGGCACTATGGAAAAGAGCTGGAGACGTCAGTAAAGCAAGTCTGTCCTGTGGGCAGGCTTGTCGGAGCATGTAGCTATTGCAGTTCTGACAGACTCAAAGGCAGTCGGAAGGCCGAACGCTGCGTCTGCTCTGAGGAGTGGGGTTCTTACGCTGCTGTGCACAGAGGAAAGGGCTGCCTGCCGCCCCGCGGCAGCAGAGCCAACCCGGCCGCTACGCGCGCTGGGGAGGACGCCAGGCCTGTCGCGGCTCAGCAGCGTGTGTTTGGAGCACGGATGCAGAACATCCGTGCAGTGGGCCCTTCCTAGTGTCACACTGACCGCCG
>NW_011144435.1:0-727 GCF_000146605.3 Meleagris gallopavo
AAAAAAAAAAAAGAAAAGAAAAAGGAAAAAAAACCCACAGTGCTATACATGCACACAAAACACCACTGAGAAGACTAGGAAAAAAAACAAAAAAAACAGAACAACAAAAAAAAAACCACCAAAAAACACAAGGTTTTCTTCTTTTTAAGTCCATAATCTGTAAATTAATTCTATTACTCACTTTATTGCATTAGTTGAATTAATATATTCACATTAATTAATTATATTTCTGTTGCTTGTTTGGAAGGTTAATTAATCTTTATATATTTCTGTATTTTCAACCATCCAGAAAAAGAATCATTTTTTTTAACATCTTATATACAAAGTACTGTTATTTAGTACTGCAAGTTCAAGTTCAGGCAGTAGAAGCCTCTTTGTTTATATTGCTTATTTGTTGGCTGAATGTCGAGTCAGTCTGGAATTGATTATCCATTTGTAAGTGTATTGATTTTATTTGTAAAGAAGTGAGCATTTCATTTAGTTTCATCCTCATTACGAATTCTGAAGAAAGTACAATCTTCTAATATCAAATGTCTCCTAGAAATGCTTCTTTGCTATGGGCAGTCTTTGCTCATCATAGACAATTTCAATAGAGAAATATTGCCAGAATCTTTACAGTTAGTATTAAGGGGTGGAGGCAGAAGCCCATCATACTGTAGGCAGCTACATCTAATCTTCCATCTCTTTTTTTCTTTTTCTCTTTCTTTTCTTTTTTCTCTTTCTTTTC
>NW_011144436.1:0-937 GCF_000146605.3 Meleagris gallopavo
GAGGCACTGGGGATACTGGAGAGGCACTGGGGGGGTAATGGGGGGGTACTGGGAGGCACTGGGGAGCTCTGGGGGGCACTGGGGTGTTCTATTGGTCTCTGTGGGTCCCTATGGGTCTCTGTGGGTCCCTGTGGATCTCTGTGGATCTCTGTGGGAATCTATGGGACTCTATGGGGCACTATGGGTCTCAATAGTTTGCTGTGGGTCCCTATGGGACGCAGTGGGTCACCATGTGTCTCTATAGGGCACCATGTGTCTCTATGGGGCACTATAAGGCACTATGGGGCACTATAGGGCACTGTAAGGCGCTACACGTCCCTATAGGGCCTTATAGGGCCACGTATGGCCCTGCAGAGCTCTATGGGGCCATATGGGGCACTATGGGGCACTATAGGGCACTATGGGGCCATATGGGGCCATATGGGGCACTATAGGGCACTATGGGGCCATATGGGGCACTACGTGCCCATATAGGGCACTTATAGGACCATGTAAGCTCTGGAGAGCACTATAGGGCCCTATGGGGCACCACACATCCCTGTAGGGCCGCTATAGGGCCATATGGGGCCCTGCAGTCACTCACCGGGGGCAGCGCCGCCGCCCACCCCTCCCCATCCGCTGCTGCCTCCTCTGCTGTGGTTGCGGGCGCCGGGGATCCAACGCCGTCCCGCTGTGGGGGCGGGGTCAGGGAGGACACGCCCACCGGGACGGCTCCGCCCCCCTCGGCCGTTTTGGCCGCACCCACCTCTGGCGGTGGCTCCGCCTCCTGCGTTTCCATTGGCTGCTCCTCCTCGGGCTGGGCGAAAGGGGGCGGGGTTAGGATCGTAATGGGCGGGGTTTGCTTGAATGGGGAGGGGCTAAGATCAAAGGGGGCGCGTTCACACACAAAGGGGCGGGGTTGTGCTAAAAAAGGGGGCGGAGTTACGCTTGAGGGGCG
>NW_011144437.1:0-1026 GCF_000146605.3 Meleagris gallopavo
GCATCAATCAACTAGCCAAAAACCACTTCACTGCTTTATGGGTTTGGAGATCTTGAGCTGAACACAGCGCACAGTGGAGATGGGCTTGTTGGAATGGCAGTCTGCGAAAGCAACACACCCCAAGGAAATTGCACCTTGGAATCAATTTAGAACTAAGATAAACTGTCATTTTTTTTTCTGGAGGAGGAGAGAGAGTTAAAAAAAAAAAATAGGTGAAAAACATTTTCATGAAAGTTTGATACATACAACACTGTGAAGGGGAACAGAAAAGGTATCTTGTGCAAATATATCATTATTATTTAGAATGAGCCTCACCATGGACCTCAAAAACCTCCTCTGCAGAGATCCACAGTGATAGGACAAGAGGAATGGCTTTAAAATAAATGAGAGGAGATTTAAGTTAGATGTCAGGGAGGAGATTTGCACATAGAGGGCAGTGAGGCACTGTCCAGAGAAGCTGTGGATGCCCCATCCCTGGAGGCATTCAGGGCCAGGTTGGATAGGACCCTGGGAAGCTGGTGGGTGGCAGCTCTACCCATGGCATGAAGTTGTAACTGAATGAGCTTTAAGGACCATTCCAACTAAAGCCATTCTGTGATAAACGATGTCCTGCTTCTACACGAACGCACAGATCAGAACTCGCATTGGGTTAATTCAGTCCTGCACATGGAAATCTGCAGAATTCCTAAACATCTTTGCAGAACTGATGGGAGGGAATAACATGTTCTTATGTCCTATATCATGCATAATCTCATACACGCACACAGAAAGGTGCATGCTTTTATTTTGACCAGACACAGTTACTGATAGATGTGGTCCCAGACACACACAGCCTACACTCCTGCCATTCACAGATCACCCAAGCTTCCTCAATAGAGTAGATTTGGCAGCTCTATCTCTCCTGAGGCACAGGCTGTGGACGGTGCCAACAAGGAGAGGAAGCCCGCCAAAACCTTTACAGCAGCCCTGGGCTCATTCAGATTTTCTTTTGTGCCTGAGGGGAGAGGAAAAGGGAAAAAAAAAAAA
>NW_011144438.1:0-841 GCF_000146605.3 Meleagris gallopavo
CTGAATTTTGCTTTTCCCCATTGAGGCACCGATGGTGCACGCATGGCTGTGCAGGCTGCTGCTCTTCCTGGCCCCGTCCTGCTGTCACACCTCCCAGCAACACCCGGCTGTGATTTCATCAGCCTGATGCAACACCCGTCGGTGATGGCCGTGGCTGGGGGGGATCCGACCCTGAGTCACCCATCCGGTGACGGCCTCACGTCACCCCCCATCCCAGCACTGCCAGGGCTGGCTGACACCGCTGCGCTTTCCTCCCTGTAGGACAGAGGGATCCCGGTGCCCCCGCAGCTGGGGAGGGGGCCCAGCGCCTTCATTCCTGCAGAGGAGGTAAGAGGCTAAAGGGCATCGCTGCCAACGGAGGGTGCATCCCATATGGGTGAAGGGGACACAGCCCTATTGGGGTGGGGGCTCTTATGGGGGTACCCGGCTTGGAGAGGGGTGGGATGCTGGGATGGAGGGTCGCTGCTTGCCCGAATGCTGCTCCCCTGTGTGGTACTGGGGCTGTGCCCTCCTCCCACCCCGAAGCTGGGGATCCCCACGGCCCTATCGCAGCGCCGGGTGCCGACACACAGATGGTTCCTCCTTGGGCAGAGATAGGGCTGTGCTTTCGTCACCGTGCCGGGGGGGGGGGGCTGAGCGTCGGCTACCTCCCCACTGCATAAACAACCCGGTGCTGAGCGGGCTGTGTGGGGCTGCTATGGGGTCCCCCGAACCCAGCTCACCCCATGGGGGTGGGGGGTCAGGTGGTGGGAATGGCCGGAGGTGTCCTTTCAGGGCAGCAGGCGGGCGGCTGGGCGCAGCCTTTGGGGTGAGCAGCCCTATATGGGAGCTGGGGGGGGAC
>NW_011144439.1:0-703 GCF_000146605.3 Meleagris gallopavo
TATGGGGCAGTGCTATGGGCTACAGCGCGATGGGGCAGTGCTATGGGGTTCAGCTATGGGGCACAGAGCTGTGGGGCACGGAGCTATGGGGCACAGCTATGGGGCAGTGCTATGGGGCACAGCACTATGGGGCACAGCATTATGGGGTACAAAGCTATGGGGCACAGCACTATGGGGTACAGAGCTATGGGGCAGTGCTATGGGGCATAGAGCTGTGGGGCAGTGCTATAGGGCACAGAGCTATGGGGCACAGCACTATGGGGTACAAAGCTATGGGGCACAGCACTATGGGGCAGCACTATGGGGCACAGCACTAAGGGGCACAGAGCTATGGGGCACAGCGCTATGGGGCAGTGCTATACAGCACAGAGCTATGGGGCACAGCAGTATGGGGCAGTACTATGGGGCACAGTGCTATGGGGCAGTGCTATGGGGCAAAGCTATGGGGCACAGTGCTATGGGGCACAAAGCTATGGGGCATGGCGCTATGGGGCACAGCACTATGGGTCACAGCACTGTGGGGCAGTGCTATGGGGCACAGCAGTATGGGGCAGTGCTATGGGGCAGTACTATGGGGCATAGCACTATGGGGCACAGTGCTATGGGGCACAGCGCTATGTGGTAGCGCTATGGGGCATAGCACTATGGGGCACAGCGCTATGGGGCAGTGCTATGGGGCACAGTGCTATGGGGCACAGCGCTA
>NW_011144440.1:0-958 GCF_000146605.3 Meleagris gallopavo
TGACACAAGACCCCCGCAGGTGACACAGGGACCCCATTGGTGACCCAAGACGCCCCCCAGGTGACACAAGACCCCCGTAGGTGACACAGGGACCCCCCCAGGTGACACTCACTGACGAGGATGACGATCCCGGTGACACAGAGGACACCGGCCACCACCAAACCCGCAATGCGCAGCCGGTACCAATCTGCTGGGGACAAGGACAAGTGTCACCTCCCCCTTGGGGACACCGGTGTCACCTCCCCCCTGGGGACACCGATGCCACCCCCTTGGGGTCTCCCATGTCACCCCTTTGGGGACATCGATGTCACCTCCCCCTTGGGGACACCACAGCCACCCCTACTGGGACACCATGCCACCACCCTTGGGGACCCCCATGTGACCCCTTTGGGGACACCGATGTCACCTTCCCCTTGGGGACACCAACGTCACCCCCTTGGGGATACCGATGTCACCTCCCCTCTGGGGACACCAAAGTCACCCTTTTGGGGACCCCGATGTCACCCTGTTGGGGACCCCCATGTCACCTCCCCCTTGGGGACACCAAAGCCACCACCCTTGAGGACCCCAACGTCACCCTTTGGGGACACCAACGTCACCCCCTTGGGGACCCCGATGTCACCCCTTGGGGACACTGCTGTCACCCTCTGGGGACCCCCATGTCACCCCTTTGGGGACATCGATGTCACCTCCCCCTTGGGGACACCAAAGCCACCACCCTTGGGGACACCAACGTCACCCCCTTGGGGACCCCAATGTCACCCCTTGGGGACACCGATGTCACCTCCCCTTGGGGACACCAAAGCCACCACCCTTGGGGACCCCGATGTCACCCTTTGGGGACCCCAATGTCACCTCCCCCTTGGGGACACCAAAGCCACCACCCTTGGGGACACAAATGTCACCCCTTGGGGACACAAATGTCACCCCTTGGGGACCCCAGTGTCACCCTTGGGGA
>NW_011144441.1:0-794 GCF_000146605.3 Meleagris gallopavo
ATCTGTAACAGAAGGTATACTTAAAAAATCTAAATGACACCAAAAAACTTTCTGTGAAACAGAAACCACCAACAAATAACTCCATGAAAAGAATTTCTGAGATTTCTCTTCTTTGGTGCACTATCTTGATATTTTCTAAATGAAACTTTTGATCAAATAAACACAAACAACAAACAAAAATAATTTTAAAAAATACCCTGTGCACACACACACAAAAAAACAAATTTTCTAACTTTCCAACTTCTTAAAAGCTTGAAAAGTAAACAAATCAACTTTCAATTAAAAACAAACATTCTCTTTTGATTTAAGGCTCTGTGTAACTTTTATCTACATATTTCCATGACTTATTGCAATTTTTCAGAACATAAAGCATTCGTACAGCTCTAAAGAAAATCAAAGAAGTCTAGTAGGCTTTCCTATTCTCACTAAAAATGAATCAAAACCAACTAAGTAAACTGTTGGTAAGTTCTCAAACATGTCTAAAACAATTATCAGTATTCTTTATTTAGACTTGCTGTCTACAGAGTAACTATAAAATTTTAATACTTTACAACTAGGGATCAGCAGAGGAAAATGTCACTTCAGCTCAGATGCATGGAGCAAATTTCCACAATAAATCTGATAGCACGGAAGATAGGAACAGCTTAAAACAAGAACAAATTCTCTCACTAAGGATCACCTTACCACTTTACATTCCCAGGTCACAGTAGGTACTACTACCAGCATGTCTGCCCTACTTCCAATGATTTGACATAAACAAGTTACAATGCTTACATGTAGAAGAAAAAAAAAAA
>NW_011144442.1:0-1242 GCF_000146605.3 Meleagris gallopavo
TATTTCTTTTTCTATTTTCTGCTCTTCTCCTTCTGTTTTTTTCTATTTCTCTTCCATTCCTACTTTTTTCCCTATTATTTCCTATTTTTTCTCTTCTGTTTTATTAATTTCTATTTTCCTTTTTTTTAATTTCTCCTCTGATCCTTTTTCTTTCCTATTACGTTCTCCTTTTTTTTTTTTCCAGCATTTTCTCCTCTCTTTCACTTCTCACTGCCATTATTTCCTCTTTTTCTCCCGTTTCCATCTCCTCCTGACCGCCGCCTTCTGTCCCAGGGCCCCGTGCGCGGTTTTAACCAAAAAGTCCTTTTTTTCTCCTCTAAATTTCTCCTCCCTGCCTCGTCGCCGCCTCCGCTCTTCCAAACTCCCGGCTCCAAAATCCCAAATCTTCCTAAAACGCCCCCAAAACAGCGCCGCCGGGAACCAAAACCTCTCCTCCTTCAGCCACGTTTTGGGTTAAGAACGCAGCTTTTCGACAGCGTTGCCCTGGCTCTGAAACTCCGCACTGCCACCCATTTATTATTATTATTTTCCATCTTCCTCACTTCTCCCTGTCCTCTTCGCTCTCCATTTCTCCTCCTTCCATCCATCTTCTCTCAGAGCCATCTTTCGCTCCGCGACTTCGCATTTTAGCTCAGCTTCTCCCCCCTGCGCTTCTCTCTTCGGCTGACGAAAAGCCCGAATCTTTCGCCCCCCCAAAAAAATCTCGCTCCCCTCCCCCGCAGCTCCTCCACGTTCTCCTCAATTCTCCCGTTTTCCTCCTCTGAAATCCCCGGCTGCAGCGAAGGGGAAAGCAGAGCAATACGGAAAACAGCCCGCAGAGCCAATCGGGGCTGAACGCAGGTGCCTGGCGCTGGCTGCACCCTCCCAAAAAACAATCTCAAATCTCAGAAATGCGCAGAAACGTGCAGAAATCTGCAGAATTCAGACGCTTTCTGCACCTCTGCCTCTCTGCTCCCCTGCCCGCCCCGCGCCGGGGCGCAGCTTTATAGGGCCGGGCGGCGGTGCTGCGGCTCTGCTTCCGCGGGACGGGGAGGGGGAAAGGGGGGGGGGGGGGTCGAAAAACGTACGGTTACCCCCCCCGAAAAACCCGGGACCCCCCCCCCGAAAAAAACGTTACGGCCCGTTAGGGAACGGAACCCGTTACGGACCCCGAAAACGGGGCCCAACCGACCCGAACGGGGGGGAATAACGGGGGGACGACGGACGACGACGACGACGACGTACGACGTACGACGACGACGA
>NW_011144442.1:3172-4001 GCF_000146605.3 Meleagris gallopavo
ATCGCAAAACGCAAAACGTCCAGGGGGGTCCCCCACTTCCCTCAGGACTTTGCGGTCTGCTCCCTTGAGATGCCGTGCAGCCGAGTTCCTGCTCCTGTGTCAGGGCGACAGAAACTCCCTGAGCTCTGGGGGGGGGGGCAACGTGAAAATTTTGCTGATTTAAGAGCTGGAAACATTCCCGGGTACTTTAATCACATGGAAATAAGCGTGCCAGGAATGCCACCCATCCCGACAAAGCGAGGGATCTGATGAATCTGAGTCGAAATACTGGTGGCGATTCCCTTTTCCGACTGCGTAACCTTAAGCGTTGGGGCAATTCAGAACCATTGGAGGCTATTCTGTATGCGGCCAGCTGAGAACTGCATTGGTTCAGCGGCTGCTGTGTGAAGGCTTGGAGATCTCTGCAGTAAGACCAGGAACCAGATCCGAACTTACAAGTGTGGGAATCAAATGTTGTTTCTACATTAGACTTGGATTATATATATATATGTATTTATTTATTTCATGATCTCCGCTGTCGTAGTTCTTTTTGGGAGTCTTTCTGCTTAACTTGGGGAAGATCTCTGATAGTTTACCTCACTTATCCTCTAGATGACCTTCCCAGGGACGCACGCTCTGTATATAGGTGTATATAGGTGTATATAGGTGTATATAGGTGTATATAGGTGTATATAGGTGTATATAGGTGTATATAGGTGTATATAGGTGTATATAGGTGTATTTTGTCATACACACTGCAAGAATACCCTGCACGACATCAAACCAGAGAAGAAATGATGGCATGCCCGAGGAAGCGCCTGAAGAGACATGGGAAGGCCTGGCATCATCC
>NW_011144442.1:4021-4419 GCF_000146605.3 Meleagris gallopavo
CGGTGATCCTTGTTTAACGAAGACTTGGAAGCAAATCACCACATCAATACAAGAAGAGCGCTGAGACATCTTGGAAACAGCAGGATGGCGACTGACTGACAGCAGATAACAAACAAATTAACAAGTAAATAACACATGTAAATCTTCTGATAAGATTGTGAACCTGAAGTACGGGGGAAAAAGAGGAGTGGGGGGAGGCAAGGGGGAGAAAACAGGGAATAAAGGCTGCCATGTTGTGTCCATAGGTGCTGCTGCTTGCGGGACGCCCGCCATCGCAATCGCGAATAAAATCTGCTTTTATCAGAGATACCGTCCTGACAGAATTATTTGGGTATTTCCAACAGAAGCCCTGCTTAGAAATCAGAGCCTGGTTTACCAAACAAATAACAGCGCCTGAA
>NW_011144443.1:0-674 GCF_000146605.3 Meleagris gallopavo
GGGTCAGGGGGGGTCCAGGGGCCTACTGCCCCCCTGTCATGGGCATAGATCGATCTAGTTAACTCCGTGACAGACACTGTCACTGGAAAACTATACCAGATTTGTAGAAGGTAAAAGAGAAGGAAGGACTCATTGTAAAACATACTGGTAGTAAGGCAGGAATCTGAACAGGAATTTGTAACATGGATATGATACAGCGAAACAGATGCTCTTGAAAAAGAGGACTGGAAAGGACTGGATAGCGTATTATTCTCTGTCTCCTCACATCTTTTTAGACACCACTTCTCCTTATTCTACCGTCCATCCACTGTTTCTGAGGTGAACTAGCATTCAATACCATTGGTTCATGCCCTCTTCTCTACAGTCTCCACCTTCAAATTCATTCACGATTATTTTTTATTTAATAAGAAAACATGAACTCTGTACAAGGAATAAAAATTAAAAAGTATTTGAAACAATAAAGATGCTAGTCCAAGGGGATAGGGCATAGGATTGGTTCTGTCATCCAAGAAATCTGGGAAGCAAGAAATAAAATAGCAGAGAAAGGCATGTCATAGGACATTTCTGTTCTATGATGGTGACCTGGGCAGAGGACTGATTTCTTGAGTAACCCAAGAAAAGAAGGAAAATGGAAGCTTAACTGAAGAAACAAAGAAAGAAGAAAAAAAGAAAGA
>NW_011144444.1:0-1125 GCF_000146605.3 Meleagris gallopavo
CAATTAAAATTCACCTAAAATAATAATTGCAGAAGTTTTGGATGGTGTTATTTCCTACCACCTTTTTATTAAACCTGGATAAAAGCAGAATGATGTCTAATCTAAGTTAATTCGGGATGTCAGTTACTAGCTGTAATAGTCCATAAGGGAGTTAACATTATTTGTAGTATGGTTTTGAAATATCATACAGAAGCTATCATTTGTCCAAAAAGCTCTACTCTAGTTTTTCGGTATCGACATTTTTTTTCAACAGCTGTCCTTAGAAACACCTAATCAGTGGAGGCACTGTCCTGCAAAATGTTGAACCTTCCTTCATACCTCAGCTCCCTTCAGCTGTTCATAACTCAGCAAGCATGGTACAAGATCACTTAGAGGACCATCTCTGGAGAGCTACTCTTTCCACCTGGGGAATGAAGCTGGTGGAAGATAAAGCACATTTGGGTAGCATAGTGGCATCATAAATGGAAAGGATCACAGAACATCCCCATTGGAACCCACAAGGATCACCAAGTCCAACTCAGGGCTCCACACAGAATCACTCCAAATCCTTTATCTGAGAGAGCTGTCCTTGAACTCCAGCAGCTTGGGAGTGCATCCACTGTTCTGGGAGTCTGTTCCATGCCCCCTGCCCTTTCAGTGAAATAAGAAGTGAGGAACATGTGAGAAATTTAACCTTTTTCCTGTTCAGATGGTCTTAATTTTGAGCATGTGGATGGGGTTCAGATAGCAAGAAAGGATATTTCTATGTTTAAGGCAAATTGCTTACTAAAAGAAAGAGGTAGCGGCTGTTTTTATGGTAAGGCCTCTCCCCAGAGATGCAGTTGACTAAAAGTGAGAGTCTGAGAACCATTGGGTGCTATTAGTTTCCAGTTTTGCTTTCTCAGCTACCATCTTTCCTTTGTTTCTCCTTTCATTTCTAGCAATTTTTATCCCACAAATTTACCTCCTGCTTTTCTATCACAAGTAGTAAATAAATGAATACATTATTTTCTCAGACAGAGAAGGAGATGAAATGTAATCCATGAGAAGTTAAGTTTTTGTTTTCAAAAATAAAATGACTTGGAGGAAAAAAAAAGAAAAAGAAAAAAAAAAACAAATTAGAAAAAAAAAAACAAACCCAAAAAA
>NW_011144445.1:0-736 GCF_000146605.3 Meleagris gallopavo
GCTCTGAGTGACCTCACTGCACCATGCAATGTGTTGGGGGGGGGATGAGCAAAGCAGCAGGTGTCCGGGCAGCAGTAGTGATGCACTGCAAACCCCGTGCAACTGGGTTCAGCCTCACAATGAGGGAGGGACGCAGACCCCCTACGGAGCAGCAGCATCACAAGAGATGCCCACAGCCATGCAATGATCCCTGCCATGTCCCCACATCCCTCGATTCCTTTTATTGTCTGCCTTGCACTCTGAGCCCTGCCTGCTGTGTCAGCACCGTATTTATAGCTACTCTGCTCCCAGCCCGACGGCGGCGCATCCCTTCCCCATCTGATCCCTACCTGTCCCTGCAGGCAGCACCCATCTCCATCCCTCCACCCCTGGAACAGCACCACATCCAGCAAAACGTTCAGGGGAACGTTTCTCACTGAGCAGATCCACCCTCTGCACCCCCACCCCGAGCTGGGGGTGCACGCAGTGTTTGCAGGGTGCAAATCTCGCTGCCATTCCTGCAATGAATACCATTCCATGCTGTGAATAACCAAAACCCTCTGTGAGCTGCAGATCCTGCCAGCACAGAGCGAGCATCCCGTGGGAAAGGCATTGGAAAGCCCCATCACAAAACCCAGCCCTGTGCCTGCCAGGAAACTTCCCCCCCTCCTACCCCAACCCCAAACCCTCCTCATTTTTGTTTATAAGACAAACGCCAATAGCAAAACACAAATCAGCTGTGAAGGCAGAGAGCTTT
>NW_011144446.1:0-760 GCF_000146605.3 Meleagris gallopavo
TATTTTTTAATGCGGTAAAAGAAAAGGGGAAATAGTTTGAGAATATTTAGGCTTTTAGAAATGAGATTTCTACTGCATAGTGTTCAACTCTGCCACCCAGTGCTTAGAGAAGGCTGAGGCTGTAGCAGTTTTCTCCTCTTGGCTCCAAACAGAAAAACTTAGGGAACTCCTTCATCTGTAGGAGATCCATCCATAGGATAAATAATGCAGTCTCTTTCCTTCTTCAGAAACTGGAATCATTTTCTCCTACAGTTTTATATGATCAGATGGATTAAGCCTGTACTTACTGATCCTATAACTTAAGATTAATTATAAAATAACTGATAATAGGAACTGCTTTGCAAGTATGTAAAACACATGACTTAAAACATGTTTGCAGCGGAGGAAAGATTTTTTTCTCAGTTTCAAATTATTGAAAAAAATTAACTTCATTTGTAACGACCTTGTTTTTAAACTTTTTAGAGCCCGTAACAACTACACAGACTGTCAGTCAAACAACCTGGAGCAGCATTGCAGATCACTTGACACGTGGACATGATGTATCTACACCTGGTAAAAGCAGTCAAATGTCTTCTTATATATAAAGTATTAAGTTCTGCTGTGTGTGTGCTTTTGGTCATTGTCTTTGTTTTAACTTAACAAGAAGTTACAGAGAATTTATATTAGTGGCAGTTACCAAAACAAAGCATTTGATGAAATCAACAGTGTTTAAGTTCTGTTTAAAGCTGTATGAAAAGGAACCAGAAACTGGAAAAAAAAA
>NW_011144447.1:0-850 GCF_000146605.3 Meleagris gallopavo
GCTGAGCCAGCCCGGTGGCTGCGACGCTGCGCCCTCCGAGTCCGGGCTCGGCATTAGGCGATCCCATTGACAGTTTGCAGCCAGCAGCTGCAGTCATTAAAAGCCATTTACACCCTGGCCTCCTCACACAAAGATAGAGCGCCAACAATTATCTGCTTGCACATTTCAGGACATGAGAGTGTGTCCCTAACAGGCTTAAGGGAGCGTTGAAGCAGCGGCCGGGAGAGGAAAGCACCGAGGCCGCTGGCCCGGGCTCTGTCCGCCGCTCCGTGGAGACGCTGGGACCAATGCAAACCTCTACGGATGTTGCTGCGGGAGCTCCGGGTTGGAGGGGCTCCTGTGCTCCGCAGGCACTGGGAGAGCGGGGCTGCAGCCGGAGGTCTGTGTCGGCCGATGGGGTGAGGGGTTGCTGGTTTAACAAGGACACGAGGCAAGACACGTCCAGGGATATGTGCACACAGTTTGTGTGCGTTACGAATCCATACTGAGCAGTGCTGTGGGAGAAATGCTTTCAGCAGAAATGCGGGTGTTGTATGATTTGTGTGCCTGGGGAGAGAAGGAAGGGAAGAGAGAGAGAAAGAGAGAGAGAAAAAAAAGAAATAAAGAAGGAAAGAAAAAGGGAGTGGGGGAGGAGGGAGGTAGAAAGAAAGAAGGAAAAAAGAAAGGAAGAATGGAAGAAAAGGAAGGAGGAAAGGAAGAAAGAAAAAAGGCTGAAAGAAAGAAAGGAAGGAAGAAAAAAGAATGAAAGAGAAAGTAGGAAGGAGGGAAGGAGGGAGAGAGGGAAGGAGGGAAGGAAGAAAGGAAGGAAGGAAGGAAGGAAGGAAGGAAGGAAGGAAGGAAGGAAGGAAGG
>NW_011144448.1:0-895 GCF_000146605.3 Meleagris gallopavo
ATCCGCCAGTGGGAGCGCGCCGCCCGCCCGCCCCTTCGATCCACCAATGGGAGCGCGCTGTTCGGCGACGCTCCCCAGCCAATACGGAGCCGCCGTCCCGGCTCGCCCCCACGAGGACACGCCCCGTTCCTTTTAAGGAAGTAGGGAGGCCGCGGGGAAACCCCACCGCTGCCGTTGCCTGGTAACGCCGAGTGTGACGTCACCGCTGCCCTTATATGGTGCGGCAGGACCAAGGAAGTCCCTACGGGGGCTGCCCCGCTGGCCGCCCCATTTCACAGAGCTCCTATGGAGGCTTGCGCCCTTTGGGGGCTCTGTTGGGGGTCCCAAAGCCACCGTGGGACAGCAGCATCAGCCCAACATCACCTCTGTGCCACCCCAACCACGTCAACCCCAGTGATACCCCAGCACCACACCCTGATGTCACCCCGATGTCATCCCTATGTCACTCCATTCCACTCCGCCCAGCCGCTCTCCCTCAGATTGGGGTGTCACAGTGGGAGTGACAAGATCACTTCTCAACATCAGCATCGCCCCCAACCACGTCACCTCAGCATCACTCCTTGATATCAACCCCAGCAATAGCCCAACTTCAGCCCCCAACGTCACCTCAGTGTCACTCCCTGCTGTCACCTCGAAGTGATACCCGATGTCACTCCTCGTGTCACCCCAACGTCACCCCCCAACGGTGGATGTCACCCCAAATGAAACATCACTCCGATGTCAAAACAACGTCACCCCAACAACGTCTCTCCCTCATCTGCCCCCAGCATCTCCTCAACGAGGGGAACCTCGTGCTTTCCTATGCAGAGCAACTGCAGCCCCCCCAGGACCTGCACCTTTCCTTCTCTGCCCACCCAAAACGCCCCAAAAAGGGACAGGTATATCTGGGAGAAAA
>NW_011144449.1:0-738 GCF_000146605.3 Meleagris gallopavo
ACAACAAAAAAAAAACCAACACTGTTCTTTAACAAAGATACAAGTGTATCAACACAGATTCAACAAGCCTCATATGCCAAAACTAGTTGAAGAACTAACTGAACAAATGATCTACACACTATGTGTATACCAATGAAATTTTCAAAGATTACAGAGCTTTTTATCCTTTTTTTACTTGACTCATTTTTTGATAATTTTAAAAATACATTTTAAAATACTAAGAAATACATTAATACTTATTTGCTAAAGAAAATAAACATAGGTAAAATTTGTTGCGGGAAATTTCACTGATTTAAATTGATCTATTATATTCTTAGATTTTTTTTTTACACGCAATTCTAATTTGATTTTTCTTAATACACTCACACCCAGTTTAGAAAATATAAACTTTTAAAAATTTGTCCTTAGGTGAACTTGAAGAATATTGAAGATATAATTTTCAGAAAATGTGTTGGAATAGCAAGTTCTTCAGGAAATTCCTTGCTTTTTATGAAGATTAACTAAAAGGTTAAGATGAAGTGCACTTCCTTAGGATTCTGAACTCCAACCTCTCCAGTTGGACAATCAAGAGAAAAGGTCTAGGTGCACTGAAGTCAACTGAATATCTACCTGCCTTTGTACAAGCTACTCAGTCATTGCAAATCATTTCTTCACCACCATTCAGACAAACAAAGCTTTTTATGTCAGATATCAACATCAGTTTCTCATTTTGTAAGTTAAAGTATTCTTTGGTAAAGA
>NW_011144450.1:0-847 GCF_000146605.3 Meleagris gallopavo
CAGTGGAACAGGTTGCCCAAGGAGGCTGTGGATGCCCCATCCCTGCAGGCATTCAAGGCCAGGCTGGATGTGGCTCTGGGCAGCCTGGGCTGCTGGTTGGTGACCCTGCACACAGCAGGGGGTTGGAGCTGGGTGAGCGCTGTGCTCCTTTGCAAGCCAGGCCGTTCTGGGATTCTATGATTTCAGTGCCAATCCCTTCGTATTCAGTGCTGCTCTCCCAGTCCTGGCTGAGGGGCTGGGATGGAGCTGCAAAGTGACGCCGGGGCGCTCGATGGAAGGCGCTTTCCTCCATCTCCCCAACGGCTTTTATGGTGCCATTGAGCTTCCGGTACCCGCAGCAGCCCGAAGCAAGGAGCTCTGCCACCAGCAGCCTCCCCCTCCTCCTCTTCGTCAGGGCCGTGGCCCTTGATTAGCTCCACCTGATGTCAGGATCCGCTCCGTGGGCTCAATGCTGCCCGATGGAGCCCAACACCACCAGGTCGAGAGCGTTGCCACGGGTTGGGCTGCCTGATGCGCCTGGAACAAAGCCCTCAGTGCGTGCCTGCTGCTTCCTGATGTCCCCCACCAGATCCAAACCTCCCCGCAGGTCCTGAGCCACTCGCCATAACCCAGTGCCTATGGGGCCCCCAGTACAAGAAGGACAGGGAGCTGTTGGAGAGGGTCCAGAGGAGCCACAGAGATGATCAGGGGCTGCAGCACCTCCCTACAAAGACAGGCTGAGGGAGCTGGGCTTGTTCAGCATGGAGAAGAGAAGCTGCGGGGTGACCTCAGTGCAGCCTGCAGGACCTAAAGGGAGCCTGCAGACAGGAGGGGAGTCAGCTCTTGGAAAGGGGAGATAACAGCAGGA
>NW_011144450.1:1667-3499 GCF_000146605.3 Meleagris gallopavo
AGGAGAGGAGAGGAGAGGAGAGGAGAGGAGAGGAGAGGAGGAAGTGAGGAGGAAAGGAGAGGAGGAGAAAGGTGAGGTGAGGAGGAAGGAGAGGAGGGAGAAGAGGAGGAAGAAGAGGAGACGAGGAAGGCAAGGAGGAAGGTGAAGAGGAAGGTAGAGGGGAAGGAGAGGAGGAAGGTGAGGAGAGGAAAGAGATGAGGAGGAAGAAGGGGAGAGGTAAAGAGGAAGGAGAGGAGAAAGATGACAAAGGAAGATGAGGAGGGGGGAGAAGAGGGAGAAGAGGAAAGGAGGAAGGTGAGGAGAGAGGTGAGGAGGAAGGTAGAGGAGGAAGGTGAGGAGAGGAGGAAGGAGAGGAAGAAGGTGAGAACAGGAGAGAGGTGAGGAGGAGGGAGAGGAGGGAGAAGAGGAAAGGAGGAAGGTAGAGGGGAAGAAGAGGAGGAAGGTGAGGAGATGAGGAGGAAGAAGAGGAGGGAGGTAAAGAGGAAGGAGAGGAGAAAGATGACAAAGGAAGATGAGGAGAAAGGAGAGGAGAGAGAAGAGGAAAGGAGGAAGGTGAGGAGGGAGAAGAGGAGAGGAAGAAGACGAGGAGGAAGGTGAGGAGGAAAGTGAGGAGAGATGTGAGGAGGAAGGAGAGAAGGGAGAAGAGGAGGAAGATGAGGAGGATGGTAAAGAGGAAGCAGAGGAGGAAGATGATGAAGGAAGATGAGGAGGAAGGAGAGGAGGGAGAATAGGAAAGGAGGAAGGTGAAGAGGAAGGTGAGGAGGAATAAGAGGAGGAAGATGAGGAAGGTGAGGAGAGAGGTGAGGAGGAAGAAGAGGAAAAAGGAGAGGAGGGAGGAGAGGAGGAAGGCAAGGAGGAAGGTGAGGAGAATGGTAAAGAGGAAGGAGAAGGAGAAGACGAGGAGGAAGGTGAAGAAAGAGGTGAGGAGGAAGATGAGGAGGAAGGTGAGGAGAGGAAAGGTGAGGAGGAAGAAGAGGAGGAAGAAGAGGAGGAAGAAGAGGAGGAAGAAGAGGAGAGGAAAGGTGAGGAGGAAGAAGAGGAGGAAGAAGAGGAGGAAGAAGAGGAGGAAGAAGAGGAGGAAGAAGAGGAGGAAGATGAGGAGGAAGATGAGGAGGAAGGAAGAAGGTGAGGAGAAAGGTGAGGAGGAAGAAGAGGAAAAAGGAGAGGAGGAAGGAGAGGAAGAAGGCAAGGAGGAATAAGAGGAGGAAAATGGGGAGGAAGGTGAGGAGAGAGGTGAGGAGGAAGAAGAGGAAAAAGGAGAGGAGGAAGGCAAGGAGGGAGGTGAGGAGACAGGTAAACAGGAAGGAGAGGAGGAAGGCGAGGAGGAAAATGAGGAGGAAGAAGAGGAGAGGAGGAGGAGGAAAATGAGGAGGAAGAAGAGGAGAGGAGGAAGGTGAGGAGGCAGGTAAACAGGAAAGAGAGGAGGAAGGTGAGGAGGAAAATGAGGAGGAAGAAGAGGAGAGGAGGAAGGCGAGGAGGAAGGTGAGGAGGAAGAAGAGGAGAGGAGGCAGGCGAGGAGGAAAATGAGGAGGAAGAAGAGGAGAGGAGGAAGGTGAGGAGGAAAATGAGGAGGAAGAAGAGGAGAGGAGGAAGGTGAGGAGGCAGGTAAACAGGAAGGAGAGGAGGAAGGTGAGGAGGAAAATGAGGAGGAAGAAGAGGAGAGGAGGAGGAGGAAAATGAGGAGGAAGAAGAGGAGAGGAGGAAGGCGAGGAGGAAGGTGAGGAGGAAGAAGAGGAGAGGAGGCAGGCGGGGAGGAAAATGAGGAGGAAGAAGAGGAGAGGAGGAAGGCGAGGAGGAAGTCACACGGTGCCACGGTCCCCCCTTCCCTGTGC
>NW_011144451.1:0-1111 GCF_000146605.3 Meleagris gallopavo
CCCCCCTCCTCTTCCCCCGGGAGAGCCTGCACTCCTCTCCCTGCTCATAAAGGTGATGCATCTCTGTGTTCACTCTGAACCCTAATGATGGCTCGGTGCTGCGTGCTCCAGCTTGGACTTTCCTTGGGGAGGAGAGCCCCCATCTTGAGGCACCGTTGTCCCAAGGAAATGGGGGTGGAGGAGCTCCCCCAACCCCATCCCTGTGGTTTTCCCTCCCGGCTCGTGCCTCAGTTTCCCCCGAGCTGGGGAGAGATGGGGTGGATCCCTCCTGTGCTGCAGGAAAACTTCCACCCCTCCAAAATAATGGGGTGTTCCAGCATAGGAATAACACAGAGAGAGGAAACTGAGGCACAGCATGGAGAGGAAGAGGGTTTTGGTGCTGGAAGAGGTGGATTTGACCCCTATGTGTTCACAGTGCTGAGCTCAGGTCGCTGCTCTGGGCTGAGCCTCTCCCAGGTGAGGTCAGAAAGGTTCACTTTGGGATTTGGGGCTGCTCAGTGGGAAAGCACGTGGGTGCTGCATGGGATCCCAATGTCCTGGGGGAACCCAACTCCCAACCTGGGAACCCCCATGGCCTCCATAAGCAGCCCCACCCCCCCCCCTCCCACGCAGCACCACAGCTCACTATGGAGGAGGTCGGGGAAACGGGGGGGCCGGGGCTCTGGCTGGCTGTGGGAGGGAATGCTCCAACACATGGGGTCAAGGTGGGGGCTGGGGGGTAATCCCTGCACAAATAGTGCTCCCAGCGATGGGGTCGGGGGACTCGCTGCTCATTTTAGGGTGCTGGGGAGCCCAGCCCCAATGGGAACACTCAGGAATTGGGGCATTTGGAACCCAGTGCCCCAGGGAGGAGCGCGGTTACCAAACCTCACTGGCGTGGCACTGGGTTGGGTCCAGCCCTCGGGACAAGGTGGGTCGGAGATTACGGATGTTAAGAAGTAAAAATCCCTTTTTCCCCTTTAGCATCCATCTGCATTTCTCCTCCGACCTTCTTCTGGTTGCAGCAATCCGGGGTGAGGGACGCGAGCTCAGATTTGCTCAAAGCATCCCCAAAATTCAATGGATGGATGGACAGACGGATGGATGGGTGGAGGGATAGGGGGATGGAGGG
>NW_011144452.1:0-1011 GCF_000146605.3 Meleagris gallopavo
AAAAAAAAATCACTGCATTTTTATAACTTTCTATAAGCAGGAAAACATCTGTGAAGGACAAAAACATCTGCACCTTAATTTATATTTCTTGTAAAATTGTGGGGTTTTTTCCTTTTCTTTCACAGATATCATCTTACTGGTATGAAAATACCAGAAATGACAGGACTTTCTGCTCTGTACTTGTTTTGTCAGAAAGCTGTCCCGCCAGCGCTAGCCATTGCTTTCGCAGTGCAAGGTCATTCTAATTTCTTCTCTCCATTTTTCCCTTCTCCCTGGGGGACAACCAATCCGAGCAGTCCCATAGCTTGGCTCAATAAGATGTGGAAACGAGCTGTTATTTACTGTGGTTGCAATCTTCAACCCAATCAGCAGCCTCCAAAGTGAACCACGTTTCCTCAAATAGCCAAATGATCTGCAATAGTTTCTCAGCTTGCTGGGCCACAACTCCAGCTTCAAATCAAATGGATGCCTATGAGAATTGTGATTATTTAAATGTCATACAGAGTGCAAAACATTTCAGCCATTCTTCTTCCAAGTAATCCTTTGAAAATTATAGATGTCAATATCCTCTCTTTAACCAGTATGGAGTTGCTATTTTTACACCACTTTCCCCCTAAAGTGCAGCCCTATTTGTAATACTCAAGACAGGACAAATTTTTGTCCTTCAAAAACAGTTGTCACTGCAGTTATCTTCACAAGAGCTATCAAGTTCCAGACAAGCTGAATTATTTTTGTTCCTGGCAGAAAAAATATTTGACCCAGCTCTGGACCAAGGGAAAAAAAAAAAAGAAGAAAAAAAAAGGACAGGATTATAGTCCTCTATCTTTTCCTGCAACACACAGTAGCATTGTTAGGATGATAAACAGCTCTGTCCAATTTCTGGATTAAACACTTCAACTTCTCTTTTAACTGCCTGTAAAAAACAGTGTCATGTCTAAATTCTCCCATCCCCAGGTAGCAAGTGCTAGGAAAGATAATTACCTTTGCAATCTCTGTCATCCTCTTCTTCCT
>NW_011144453.1:0-839 GCF_000146605.3 Meleagris gallopavo
ATCGTCACAGAATTGCCGCCATGTGCGCTTCTTAAAAAATATTATTTTCTAATAAATTTTTCTTGAAGTTAAAAATAACAAAGTTTCTCACGGTCTTTTTTTTTTTTTTTCTAAATAAAGAGTTTGTGTAACAGTCTTGACTTCCATGAACGTGGCCAAATGGTGGGTTTTTTTTTTTTTAACTAGAGCAAAAATATTTAAGAGACATGGAAAACAATACAGGAAATGACGTTACATTTGAAACTATTTAAATTAAAATAATATATTCTCATATTTTACACTATTTCAAAAAACGAAATGTGATTCAGTTAAGTATTGATCTCTCAAAAAAATCTAATTTACAATTCTGTGTATAAAAATATAATTTACGGACCCCCATGAAGTTTGTCTTCCTTTTCTGTATATTTGTTCGCTTGCTTGTTTCTCTAGACTCGCTGAAATGAAGGAGCAACATAATGGAGAGATGGGAAAGTACGGAATTTTGCTTTCTGAAAGTCAGGACACACGTGACATGTAGAAAAATAGACTCTGCGCAGTTTTGCTCGGCCTCACAAAATAATTTTTTCCCCTGTGAGAACAGTTCGCA
The DNA here is from genome assembly GCF_000146605.3 of Meleagris gallopavo. Taxonomy (NCBI): domain Eukaryota; kingdom Metazoa; phylum Chordata; class Aves; order Galliformes; family Phasianidae; genus Meleagris; species Meleagris gallopavo. Next base: position 587 of record NW_011144453.1, read on the forward strand.
TGATAATAAATTATCAAAGAAACTATTTAAGGCTCTTGAAGGTCCGGTTCATATCATTTAAAACATCTATTCGACATACCAAAGAAATAAATATCCAGGAGAGGAGGAAAAAATAAAACCAACAACAGCAACAAAACAACGAACAAAACAACAAAAGAACAAATAAAAATATATATATATTTATAAACTAAACGGAACAGAACTTCCCGGGGTCTTTGTTTCCCTTAAAGTCTACTTTGGACTGTCCTACTTA
>NW_011144454.1:0-604 GCF_000146605.3 Meleagris gallopavo
TTTATAATTATTTATGGCAGCACCTGTACAAGTAAGTTTAATATGCATGATTATGATATGCATTGTATTGTCTGAAATCAGCTTATACACCTAATATCAGAAAAGCAGGGTCTGAAATTGAAGCCATGGATTTACTAGTGAGCCTATTCTGGATACTTTTCAGATATAGCAAGGATCTTTAATACAGTTAACATTTCTATATACTGACCCTGGAAATTAATAGTTCTAGAAACTATCAGTTATTAATTTTTTTTTTTGTATGTATTACACCTTTAAACACAAAGACCCTTCTAATTCTAGTGCTGTAAGAGGTGCTATTTCTACTCCATAATATTGCAGTACATCTACTCATAGCAGAATCATACATAATCAGACATCTTGCATATTTCAGATTTTCTTTATGGATTTTTAAATTGTAGTCCCTGCCATTCTTTACATTGACTTTATCTTCCCAACCAGCTGGTGGTCTTTGACAAACAAATACAGTAAGAGATGATGTCTCAGTTGTGCTGAACATGTTGTGTAAAAATGAAAAGTGTTTAAAAATCTCTTCTGACCTGGCTAGGAGGCGGATACAGAACAAGTTATTGTTCTTTTTTTTTTT
>NW_011144455.1:0-745 GCF_000146605.3 Meleagris gallopavo
AAAGAATTGACAGATTGACAAAAACCCAACTTGGCGATGCCCACTGCACAGAGATAAATGCTATTCATGCTCTGCAAAGACAAGGACAGCTTCTCATGCCCTTTCTCCCATTCCAGTAGGCACCTATTATACAGCAAATAAAAGCAGCACAAGACACCTGTATACTGCTTGCTGTACTAAGCTAGTTCAGCTGCTCCAGGAACAATGTTGTTGCTTTTTTTGTTTGCTTGCTTTTCCTCTTTGTGTTTCTTTAAGAGATACAGATAAAATATCAGAGTAGCTGATATTTCTTTTTCCCTTCCCTTCCCTTTCCGTCCCGTCCCTTCCCTTCCCATCCCTTCCGTCCCTTCCTTCCTCCTTTTGTTACTTCCTCTTTCCTCACTCTCTTCACCCTCTCCCTCTCTTTTTATTTTTCTTGCTCACTCCCTCATTCTGTCGTTCTCTCTTATTCTATATTTTTTATACAAGAAAGACAGAGAACTGTTGGAGAAGGTCCAGAGGAGAACCATGAAGATGATCAGGGGACTGGAACACCTCCCCTACGAAGACAGGCTGAGGAAGCTGGGCTTGTTCAGCCTGGAGAAAAGAAGGCTGCGGGGTGACCTCATTGCAGCCTGTCAGTACCTAAAGGGAGCCTACAAACAGGAGGGGAATCAACTCTTTGAAAGGGTTGATAACAGAAGGGCAAGAGGAAAAGTTTTTTAAGTTGAGGGAGGGAAGATTTAGGTTGGATGTCAGGGGGAAG
>NW_011144456.1:0-693 GCF_000146605.3 Meleagris gallopavo
GCAGGGGGACAGAAGGGGGACAGCAATGGGGACACTGGGGGACAGCAGGGGGACATGGGGAGACAGCAATGGGGACAGCGGGGGGACATCAATGGGGACATCTGTGAGGAAACGGGACATCGATGGGGACGTAAATGGGGACATAAATGAGGACATGGGGGACATCTATAGGGACGTTGGGGGACATTTATGGGGACATCTCTGGGGATACTGGGGGACAGCAGGGGGACATCTGTGGGGACATCAATAGGGGCGTCTACGTGATTATTGGGGACAACAACAGGGACATCTGTGGGGACATCTATGGGGACATCGGGGGACATCAACGGGGACACGAGGGGACGCTGAGGGGACACAACGGGGACAAAAGGGGGGACAGGGAGGGAATAGCAGAGGGACATTGGGGACACGCTGGGGACACATTGGGGACACAATGAGAACATTAGCGACACACGGGGGACATAGAGGACGTTGGGGACACATTGGGGACACGCTGGGGACGCTGCTGTCACCCCTTCTTGGGCTCAATGACGGTGGCCCCCTCGAAGTCATCGCCGCCCTCAGCCTTCACCACCGGCAGCAGCACGTCCTCCTGCATGGCCTGGGGACACGGGGACAGCGTGGGGACATGGGGACAGCGTGGGGACGTGGGGACAGTGTGGGGACACGGGGACAGCGTGGGGACGTGGGGAC
>NW_011144457.1:0-872 GCF_000146605.3 Meleagris gallopavo
TCCTCTTCACAGTCCTCCAGCCACTCTGCTCCAAGCCTGTAGCATTGCCTGAGGTTGTTGTGGCCAAAGTGCAGGACCCAGCACTTGGTCCTGTTGAACCTCATCCCATTGGTTTCAGCCCAGCTAGATTGACACTTCCAATTTGGTGTCATCTGCAAACCTACTGAGAGTGCACTCAACACGATTGTGCAAATTTTGCCTACTGCTCACAGAATGCCTTATCCATCTCTTCCTCCTGGTTAGACAGTCTATAACATATCCCCACCAGGATGTCAGCCTTGACGGTCCTCCCCCGGATCCTTACCCATAGAGATTCAACCTTCTTTCCCAGTCCCAAGCTCAACAACATCAAAACACTCTCTAACATAGAGAGTCATGCCACCACCCCTCCTTCCTTGCCTCTCCCTTCTGAAGAGCTTTCACACGGTTTTATGATTTTTGTTATCGGTATTCCACATCATAACATCATGTAGAGCACATCGTGTAGAGTTTAAGAGTTAATACTCCAGTTATGAAGATCATCGATAGTTCTGAGTATACCTGTCTCAGAAGAGAAGGAGAACTACATAACTCAGAGGACTTTTCATTTTCCATTCACAAGGAAAGATAAAACTGTTCACAGGTAACGAGACATCCTCTTTTTCCCTTTCTGCTTGTCTCTGCACCATGTGTGCTCCCTAGCCATCTCACCTTCAGCATTAGAGTAAGGCTTTCGGTTTTTGGACACTTTCATTTTATTTATTAGCTTCTATTCTAATTATATTGTATTATATTGTTTTATCTTGCATTCCAATATCTTATACTGTAAATTAGTTTGTTTCCCTGAGATCGTTGCTGCCGTTTTGTTTTTAGGTCCATCTCCCTACCCTTTC
>NW_011144458.1:0-679 GCF_000146605.3 Meleagris gallopavo
GCACAGCACAGCACAGCACTGCACAGCACTGCACAGCACAGCACAGCACTGCACTGCACAGCACAGCACAGCACTGCACAGCACTGCACTGCACAGCACAGCACTGCACTGCACAGCACTGCACAGCACTGCATTGCACTGCACAGCACTGCACCACTGACTGGGGACACCGTGGGCCCCATGGATTGCGGACACCTGATGCTCCATGGGCTGGGGTTTCCTCGTGCCCCATAGGTTGGGGACATAAAGGGCCCCATGGACTGGGGACACCGTGGGCCCTATAAGTGGGGACACCTCGAGTCCCATAGACTCGGGACACCTCATGCCCCATAGATTGGGGACACAAAGAGCCCCAGAGATTGAGGACACTTCAAGCCCCACAGACTGGGGACACCTCATGCCCCATAGATTGGGACACACAGGACCCCATCAACTGGGGACATCATGGACCTCATAGACTGGGGACACCTCATAGATAAGGGACATAAAGCGCCCCAAAGATTGGTGCCACCTCGTGACCCACAGACTGGAGACGTCATGGGCCCCACGGATTGGGGACATTGTGGGCTCTATGGACTGGGGACACCTCGTGCCCCACTGATTGGGGACATCATGGGCCCCACAGACTGGAGACATCATGGGCCCCACAGACTGGAGACATCATGGGCCCCACAGACTG
>NW_011144458.1:2553-2881 GCF_000146605.3 Meleagris gallopavo
GGGGGGGGGGCATGGCGCTGACCCCCCCCACCCAAGGCCTCGGGGTAACAAGGCTGTAATTGCCACTGATTTGTGATATGGGGGGGTGGAGCGGGGTTTCCTCTATGGGGCGCGGTGGGAGGGGGTTATCGTGAGCCCCATCGAGGCCCCCAGCCCTAATTAAAACCCTAATTGCAGGGTGCTCGTTAGGACCGATGACGGGGTGTGGAAGCAATTTGGGTGCAAATTTGGGAGGTTTGGGTTCAGTCATGGGTGTTGGGGGGGGGGGGGGGGGACACGACAGAGGCCCCCCCAGTGGGGGACAGGGGATGGGGTTTGGGGGGGGGGC
>NW_011144459.1:0-919 GCF_000146605.3 Meleagris gallopavo
ACAGCCCTGAGCTCCCCACGGCCGGACGGGACGCCGCGCCGCGTCGGTGCCAACGAGCGCCGGAAAAGCCCTCGGAATTGCGGAGCGGTGCCCCGGGTCGCTGTGCCGCCCGCGCTGCGATGCGGGGTACGCACGGCCCCGCCCCTCTCCTCCTCCCTAACCCGGACGAACCCCCCCGGGGTTCTCTGCAAGTCGCTAAATGTCGTCGCTTACATCCAAAGCTCCCGAGTTGTTTATGGGAAAATACAGTTAATAAATAATTACAGCTCCGACGGTGTGCGCGTCTGAGTGAGGGCTGCCGCCGGGCCGGGAGGGGCCGGGAAGCACCGGGAGGGCTCGGGAAAGGGCCGGGTGGGGTCGGGAAGCAGCGGGAAGGGGCCGCGATGGGGCCGGGATGGGGCCGAGCCCGGCCGCGGGGAACGGGGCTGTGCGCACCGGGAGAGAGAGAGGGAGGGCAGGGAAAGGCGAATCAAAGAGAAAGAAAGAAAAGTAAAGAGGTGCGGGGAGGGGGAGACGATAAAAAAGGGTGAAACAAACCCCGAGAGGAGGCACCGATCCCCGCTCATCCATCTTCATTGTCTCCGTGTGTGCAAAAGCAACTCCGGTATAAGGAAAAGCCACTATCAAAGCCATGGCTTTATTTTATATCCTATAGATCAGGAGGGAGGCAAAGCTTTATTTTCGCCCAGAGACAGATATTTTATTTCTCTCTTACGGTTTTATGTGTGAGAGATGTCAAAAAGGTAAAATAGATTGCTAATGCATAGGCAAAACGGAGCTGTTTTGGCATGCTCTGTGTCATGAGGTCTCCCAGGGAGAGCAGGTTGGGGATTTAGGGCTGATGGGCGACTCTGGGGGATTTCTGCTAAAACATCGCTCTCCATAAATCAGCCGCGCGGTCAGCGGGAGGGGGTTGGGA
>NW_011144460.1:0-820 GCF_000146605.3 Meleagris gallopavo
CCCAATTAACCCCCAATTAATGATCTCCCCAATTGATAATGACACCCCAATAATTAACCTCAATCACCCCCAAACAAATAATAACCCAAATTAATTCTCCAAGTTCATAATTAATCCCAATTAATAACCCCAATTAGTAATTAACCCCAATTAATAACCCCAATTAACCCCTGATTAATAATCAACCCCAATTAGTAATTAACCCCTATTAATAACCCCAATTAATAACCCAATACCCCCAATACCCCCAATAACCCCATTTAGTAATTAACCCCAATTAATACCCCAAATTAATACCCCAATTAATAACCTAATTAATAACTCTAATTAATACCCAAATTAATAACCCAATTAATAACCCTAATTAATACCCAATTAATAACCTAATAAATAACTAATACCCAATTAATAACAAAATTAGTAACCTAATTAATAACTCTAATTAATACCCCAATTAATAACCCAATTAATAACCTAATTAATAACTAGGTAATACCCAATTAATAACCCAATTAATAACTAATACCCAATTAATAACCCAATTAGTAACCTAATTAATAACTCTAATTAATAACCCAACTAATAACCCAATTAATAACCTAATTAATAACTAATTAATACCCCAATTAATAATTAACCCCCCTCACCAGTGGCTCCATTCAGGTTCTGGAAGATTTGGGAGCGATGATCCAGGGCCAGACCGAGCTCAGCCTGGGGTCAGAGGTCAGGGGTCACGGGGTCAGAGGTCACAGCGGTGGCATTGGGGTCATTGGGGTCAGGGGTCACGGGGGTCAGGGGTCACAGGGGAGGGATTGGGGGT
>NW_011144461.1:0-681 GCF_000146605.3 Meleagris gallopavo
AAAAGTTACTTTTTATTGTTTTCTTTCTTGCTACTTTTGCTGTTTTCTTTAAGGAAAATTACTACTAATAGTGCACTGGTAAAAAAAAAAAGATACGCAATCAAGTAGAAGATGGTTTAAAAAATATTTATGCTAAAATCACGTCTTTTAAAAAAGCAATTCATTGCTCTAATCAGTTTTTCTTTCAGCTTTTCCACCCCTTACCATTAAAATAAGCAGGATTATTAAAGCACATAAGCTTAGTCATTAGCAGATTGTTAAAGTGATGCAGTGATTGACATCTGTCTTTTTCCATATAATCAGCTTAATCTGATGGCATGGCCAATCAAAACAAATGCTGGCTGATTATTTGGTGAGTGTTTAGCTCTAATGGATAATTTAACTTGCTATATAATCAGAATACAGATATTCTTTTATAGTTCACCCCATATAGGCAAACAATCCTGAAGGCTTCCAGATTATTGTGCCATCAGATTTACAGCAGGTATATGAAACCAAATATTTGGTAAAAATTATTCACTATTTTCTTCTCACTGATGTCTAATTCATTGAGTATGTATCTACATAAAACACCTTGAAGTATAATTTCATGCTGCAAGTTTTCCAACTGCTCTCAATCCAAGAAAAAAAAAAAAAAAAGAGAAAAGAGAGAGAGAGAGAGACGTAATAACTTCGTATAGC
>NW_011144462.1:0-822 GCF_000146605.3 Meleagris gallopavo
GGCGAGGCGGCTCTGGGAGCGGCTGCGCTTGTCCTGCGAGAGCCCGAGGGCACCTCCAGGTCCCTGGCAGACAGCTGCGGCCTGCTTGGGGCAAATTGCGGCTAAGTTTCTCCGAGCCGTTCCGCCAACATACAACAGCTTATTCGGGCGTTTGTTGTGGGTTCCGCAAGGGGAAGGTTCTGGGGTTCCCGTTGCGGCTGCAGGCGGGAGCCCAGGCCCCGGTTCCCAGCAGAGCTCTCGAGAATTCTCGCTCCCTCCGCTCCGCAGCCGAGGCGAGCGCTGCGCGGCCAGCTAAGCTCTCGGTTCCTTGAAATACATCACGCTCCCCCCAACCCCCGCCCTTGTCTTTTCCCTACATCTTCTTTGAATGCATTACTCCCTCTTCCTTTCCTCCCTCCTCCTCCCTTCTCCTTTCTACCCCCACCCCCGACCGAAGGGGAGATATTTTGGTGAATGCAAAGCGATCCTAGACGCTGGTTACTACAGGGACTTCACCAAGCTGGCGCCAAGCGCTCTTAACCATGTGCGTCAAAAATGCAATGCTAGAAGAGCTAATCACTTTAGAGGTTCCGCTCCCATCTGCGCGCAGGCAGCTCTCCCCGCTCCCCTCCCGCAGGATTATCAACCCCTCTTTTAAGGCACGACGTGGGGAGCGGGGAGATCAGGCACCTCCTGGCACGGCCCGAAACGCGCGTGCCCTGCGCACCCACGCCCCCACCCGACACGCACGGCCACCCGCAGACGCGCACCCACGGACACGCACTCCCCGCACACGCTACGCTCGCACGAGCCCCGTCTTGCTGGCCCCACACTGTCACCCAC
>NW_011144463.1:0-634 GCF_000146605.3 Meleagris gallopavo
CGGCCCGGCTCAGCGCACCCGGTGCGAAGGCCGCGCTCCCCCCTCGGCCCGCGCTCGGGGCCGCCGCCGGTGTCATTTGAATAATGCGGGGAGCCCCGCTCGCAGCTGTACCGCTGAAGCCTCTTCCATTCTTTTCAGCATTATAATTTGGGTTAATTTTCAATTTTAGGCCCTACGTCTCTGCAATTTGTGTATGAATAACAGAATAATTTTCCTCTTTTGTTTCGCCTTTCCTGTTCCCGAATCTAAATAAAGATGGCTTTTTAGTATTAAAAGTGGAAGAAAATTACAGGTAATTATCTTTGACGGTAAAAACGCTGTAATCAGCGGGCTACATGAAAAATTACTCTAATTATGGCTGCATTTAAGAGAATGGAAAAAAAATCTTCTTGTGGATAAAAACCTTAAATTGTCCCCAATGTCTGCCTCAAATTGGATGGCGCTGCAGCTGGAGGCTTTGTTCGGGGCTGATCCTGGGGAGCTCTGAACCCAAAGTTTCACAGTGGGAAGGGGAAAAAAAGAAAAGAAAACCTTTTTCCTACTGTAACAATGCGAATGGTAGGAAATGACAGGACCGAGCGGCTCTAAAGCACTCCGAAGACTGACGGAGCGGGGATGTCTATCCAAAACAAAA
>NW_011144464.1:0-786 GCF_000146605.3 Meleagris gallopavo
CAGACACCACCACCCTCCTGAGCCGCCACTTCCAGACCCTGAGCGACTTCATCACCAAAGAGCTGCCGCAGCGCCTGCGGGCGGACGAGATACAGCAGCAGGCCAAGTATGTGTGGGGCTGGGATGTGGGGTGGCCCTATAGGGACCCCCAACCCTAAGCCCCCTGTGCCTCACAGGGCTTATGCTGAGCGTGCAGAGGTGCAGCTGAGGCCTTTGGCTCAGGAGCTGCGCAGCAACGTGCTGGGGCTGTTCTCCTCCCTGCTGGATTTGGGGAAATTTGGGGGCACGGAGAAGGACTGAGCCCCACAGGAATGGGACTGAGCCCCACAGGAATGGGACTGAGCCCCACGGTGATGATATGGGGGGAATAAAGCATGGAGCTGCTGTGGAGGCTGTGTTTGTGTGTGTTGGGGATACGGAGCTGTGGGGCAGGTGGTGGGATGGGGGTTGTTGGGATGTGGGGACAGAGATGTGGGATATGGGGTAAAGGGACAGAGGGAAATAATGGGGATGTGGGGGAATTGGGATATGGGAGTGTTCAGCTTTTGGGATGGGGGGAAAGAAAAGAAAGAGGGGGGAAGAGGGAGGGGAGAAGGAAAAGAGAAACAGAAAAGAGGGGGAAAAGGGGAAATCTGGGGGAAATGAAAATGGGAAAAAAGAGGAAAAGAGGGGAGGAGAAAAGTGGGGGGAAAGGTAAAGAAAGGAAAAATGGAAGAAAAGAGAAAATGGAAAATAAAGGAAATAAAAATGGAGAAATAAGAAGTAAAAAGGGGGGAGAAGGGAAAT
>NW_011144465.1:0-836 GCF_000146605.3 Meleagris gallopavo
TTTTTTTTTAATTTAATCACATCTCAGTCTAAATTGAGATGGAATTTTATCTGTCCTTTTAATTTTCCCTATTTTCCTCTGGTGCAGAATGAGAGGTTATCATATCTTTTTATCTGAGTGCAATCCAAAACATAACCTTATGTGTCCTAGCCATAATGTAGAGATGCCATATTCTTACATCTGCAGAATACATCATAGGTAAGTAGTGTGGCATAATCCTTAGCTTTTTCATAAGCATGGAAAAGGTCAGATTAGCTTGAGATAATAAGCAGCAGTGAACACCTAAAACCACAGCTTCAGTACTAATATTAAATATGAAAATCAGAGTACACATAGGTTCACAGTCTTTTCTTGTACATTAGCAATGACATGTATTTTTCACTATTTTGAAAATATTTTTCTTCTCATTAAATCAAAACTGAAAGATGCAACTGAAACATTTTTTGAAGTATCATTTTTTTCACCATAATTGAATTTGTGATAGAAAAGTCTCAATTCATATATGAGCTTCTTGAATGAAAGTTTTTGCAATTTCAAAACTATTTGTCACAGTATCTTGTTTCTGTATATAAACAGTAAAATTTTTGTTCATTGCCTTTTTTTCTTAAATGTACAGTTAATTATACATACCATCAATTTCAAAAATCTAGTCAGATTAACTTTAAACTTATCTGTGTGCAAGTGACAAAACACTTTTTCACAGCTGTCTGTGAGATCAGATCTTATTGTTCAACCAAGATTTAAAAAAAAAAAAAAGAACAAGAAAAAAAGAAAAGAAAAATAACCAAAGTACTACAGACAGCTGTCTTTCTCTCTTTCATGCGTGCAAATTGGGG
>NW_011144466.1:0-858 GCF_000146605.3 Meleagris gallopavo
ATCCTGAAGTTCCCAGGAAAAAAAAAGGAAACAAAACCAGTGCAACAAAACAAGAACATTACACTGTTTATAAGTACTGAATATATAGAAGAGTGTAATCCATATACATTTTTCAGTTTATTAAAGAGACTGAAGTGTTCTTCCCAAGTTAAAAATGACAAGCTAAGACGATAGGATCTTATTCACCCTCTACTAAAAATGGAGCTATTGCTTGGATAACTGTACAAAACAGAATTTGGTCATATTCAAAGCATAGCTTTGTGCAAGGCACATAAACAGCTCTAAAACATTATTACCTCCAAGGAACAGTACTGAAGTACATCAGTGGGGAGGGAGGAAGGTAGACAGTACCAGACATTGACTAGTATAAACATTCAATACAATACTGGCATTAACTACCTACTGATGCAACCCCTTTCTCCTTGCTCTACAAGACACCAGCGACATCTTAAAATTCTGCTTTTCTCCTTGAACTCACCACAGAGGAGCCTTCTGCATCACCCAGCGCCAAATCCCGTAACCCCGTGCCAGGACCCACCCCGAGCCCCGGCAGCCCTCAGGCGGCATCCGGAGCAGCAGCGCTCCGCCCGCACCCGGCCGCCTAACGGACCAGCGGCGGAGAAACGCTCGTCCGGTAGCGGGATTCGTTGTACGGGACCGAAAAGGCGGTTATGTCGGTTGTAGCGTCACAGAGAATCTCGCCGCCGTCAGCTCGAACAGTGACGTCGCTCGGCTCATCGCACGCCCGTCCTCTCCTCGTCTCTCCCCCAAGATGGAGGAGCCCGCCTTCCTGCCCGCTCCGCCCGCGGAGGCCGTCCTCTCCGCCGCGGCCCAACCACGTTAGGAGCTCACGGGGCG
>NW_011144467.1:0-1013 GCF_000146605.3 Meleagris gallopavo
TTTATCTATCTATCTATCTATCTATCTATCTATCTATCTATCTATCTACCTATTTATTTATTTATTTATTTATTTATTTATTTATTTACTTACTTACTTATTGAACGCAATGACCTTGTTGCTTTTATTATGGCCAGAGGGAATATACATGCCTTCATAAAATGCAACCTTGATTGAAAAGATGAAAGCCCATTCAACCCTTTTATTAGGAAATGGACATTCTTTCAGTAATGTCCACACTTACATGTGCTGCAAAGAGCAGAAGCACCATTATAAAGTCAGCAACATCACTTAGTATCTTATTTTCTGTTGTAGGGTGTGATGTGGTTTAGCCTAGCAAGCAGAGTGCCAGCTAGTTGTGTAGCTATCACTTCACAAGATCTCCTAGGGAGAACAAAGAAACCTGCAAAACGATATTAAAATTACAGATTTTCAGTTTTCCTGAATAAACAAGATTTGTCTGAAGCCTCTTTTTAGGTCTAAGAAATTTGGTATAGACTCTCTCAGCAAAGCTTTATGGCCTATTATGAAATGCTTTCCTGAAACTGGAGGTTTCCCTCACTTTTTTGCTATAATTGTTAATGACTCATAGCTGTTAATGTGCAGCTTCTACAACAGACCCCAGAGTTAAAACAGAAGTAAAATTTCCAAAAATCACACGGTAAACCAAGAGATGCTACTGGGAAATCTAATGAGGCAGCTAGATGTTCTGTGTGGAGTTCATAGCTTGAGGTAGAGCCTTTGATTCCTATGCAGGTTAAAAGAAGTGTTGAGCACCTACATTTGTCCTCCTAGCAGCCAGTTTAGAGGTCATAGATATAAAGAACATTTCAGATGAGCCTTTTCCCGTGGCTGGACTTGGGAGACAAAGCCTGGAGACCTGAATGAGATCAATACAGGCTTTCCTAAAGTATCCAAAATCTTTGTTTCCATTCTTGACTGAGGTCTTCTCCTTTTCCTTTTCCCTTTTTTCTCTTCCTCTTCCTTTTCCTCTTTTTTCTCTTTCTTTCTCT
>NW_011144468.1:0-658 GCF_000146605.3 Meleagris gallopavo
AAGGTGGATGGGAAAGTTGTAGGGGTGGATGGGAAAGCTAGAAAAAGAAAACTTGTGAAGGTATATAAGTGATATGAGAACCTGTAATAAACGATTTGGATCATTCACATCTGAGTCCGTGCATCAAACGCTGCAAGTTAGATCAAAATGGTCTACCATAACATAGAAAGTTCTAGCAGTTTCTCCAGTTTTTCCAATATAAGAATAAAAATCAGCTGCTCGTAGTAAATAAAACTGTCTAAGCCTTATTGTTTCAGAGCAAGCTTAGGTAAAAATCAGATAAAAGTAGGTAAAATTAGAACTGAATCACTGTGAAAAGCAATTGAAAAGTAATGAAAAAATAATTACATAGAGACCATCATGATATAACTATCACGATATCATGATATGTGATATAACGATGTGCACATTCCAGTTGTGAAATAACTTACTGTACATTTACCTCTCAATTCCAAAGGCAGTGTTTTCCTCTTAAGTGGACAATGGCTCAACATTTTGGGAGTCTGGGTTATCTTCCAACTTCAATCACTATTCTGAAGAAAAACTATAGGGAAATAATCATAGCATCATAGAATGGCCTGGGTTGAAAAGGATCACGGTGCTCATCTAGTTCCAAACCCCTGCTATATGCAGGGTCACCAACCAGCAGCCCAGGCTG
>NW_011144469.1:0-562 GCF_000146605.3 Meleagris gallopavo
TTTCATCCCCCAGGACCCCCGGGTCCCTCTGTGCAGGGCTGCTCTCACCGACTCAGCTCATCCATACTGATGTACAGCACAGCACTCAGTTACAGCTGCTCGCCCCAAAACGCTTTGCCTTGTGCCTTACCCGCATCCCAGTCCCGCTGTTGCCTGTGGGGTTCTGGGCTCTGTCGCAGCACCGTCCCCTCCTGCAGGTATTGCTCCTCCCGTTGCCTCCCGTTTCCTCGTGACCCCATTCACTCAGCCCAGAAATCCCCATCCCACTGCATCCAACGCAACCACTGCATCCCTCCACCCTGGGACATTTGGGGTCTATCTCAGGGTCCCCCAATTCCCCACCTTAATGTGAGCTCCGGGGTAAATTTTGTGCACGGCATCTCCGGGGGCTCTGCCAGCCTCGCGATCCAGGTAATAACTCTGCACAAAGACTGCGTGGTCGCTCAGGCACCGCATCCAAACGTCGCCCTCACCTCGGCACTCCAACTGCACGCCCTTCCCGATGTGCAGCCTGACCCAGGGAGACCATCAGCCCCCAAATACCCCCCATTCCAACCCCATT
>NW_011144469.1:7235-9851 GCF_000146605.3 Meleagris gallopavo
CGGCTGCAGCCGCGACGCGGGGCTGAGCTCAGCATCGTGCACAGAGCAGCTGCCCGAGAGGATCCGGAGGTGGCCGGAGGGGGACGTGGTGGACCCCGTTTGGCACCGGCGACGCGACGGCCCCCTGGGACGGCAAAACGGCGAGGACGTGGGACAGAGCCATGTGTCACCTCGAAGCAGCCCGGCCGCGTGGCTCCCACGATCCGTGCCCGGGATGGGAAGAGAAGACGAGCGGGGTGACGGCGACGCGTGGGATGCTCGGGGCGTCCCCAGCCTGAGGGCAGCGCAGCCCAAAGGTGGGCACAGGGGTGCGCTGGGGGCTGCTGATGGGAGCTCTCACCCCGGGGTGCCGGCCGTGCCGGTTGCTGCTCAGCCCCGTCTCCAGCTCATGGCCCAGACTAAACAGAGCCCGGGCTGCTGGCGCCGCTCTTTAACCCCTCGCTGCCTGCTGTCGGCACGCTCACGCCAAGAGCCGCGCGCACATGCGTGTGCGGAGCCCCCCAGCATCTTTCCTCCCCCTGCCCCGGGGTGGCTGCGAGCGCTTTGGGGCCTGGGAAAATCCTTGGGCTGACCGCAGACACAACAAACCCTTCGCCCCGCTCGGTGCGCTGACCCGCGGCCGTCTGTCTGTCTGTCTGTCCGTCCTGGCGGAGATGTGTTGTTGGCTCGGCCCCCGCTTGGGCGCGATGCCCACGGCCTCCCCCCTCCACCGCCCCCCCCCCCCACTCCCAGTGTTGGAGTGAAGCTGCTGGCTGGGCTCCCCGCTCCCAGGGGGACCGATGGAGTGGGCGGGGGGATGCTGGAGGGGTCCCTGCGGTTGGGGTGCAGCTCTGAGCCCTCTCCAAGTTCTCTCCCTCCAGGATTGGTGCTTGCCGTGCTCCACGAGCCAGGAGGGATGTTGGGGGCAGAGGAGGGGTGGGAGCTGCGCTGTACCCACAGCCATGGGGTGTCCCAAAAAGGGGCACAGCACTGTCCCCACAGCAATGGATGTCCCAGAATGGGGCACAGCAATGTCCCCAAAGCAATGAGGTGTCCCAGAGTGGGGGTCACAGCGCTGTCCCTACAGCAATGGGGTGTCCTGGAGCAGGGCACAGCGCTGTTCCCATAGCAATGGGGTGTCCTGGAATGGGACACAGCACTGTCCCCACAGTGCTGACCCCATAGCAATGGGGTGCCCCAAGGAAAGGCGCAGCTCTGTCCCCATAGCAATGGATGTCCCGGAATGGGGCACAGCTATGTCCCCACAGCACTGATCCCATAGCAATGGGGTGTCCCGGAGCAGGGCACAGCAATGTCCCCATACCAATGGGGTGCCGCAAAGAGGGGCACAGCTCTGTCCCCATTGCCATGGGGTGTCCCAGAATGGGGCACAGTGCTGTCCCCACAGCAATGGGGTGTCCCAAAGTGAGGCACAGCAATGTCCCCATACCAACAGGATGTCCTGAAATGGGACACAGCATTGTCCCCATAGCATTGTCCCCACAGCAATGTCCCCACAGCAATGGGGTTTCCCAAAGAGGGGCACAGCACTGTCCCCAGATCACCGACCACACAGCAATGGGGTGTCCCATGGGGAGCACAGCACTGTCCCCATAGTAATAGGGTGTCCTGGAGAGGGGCACAGCACTGTCCCCAAAGCAATGGGGTATCCCCACAGCAATAGGGTGGCCCAAAGTGGGGGCACGGTGCTGTCCCCATAACAATGGGGTGCCCCAAGGAGGGGCACAGCTCTGTCCCCATAGCACTGACCCCATAGCAATGGGGTGTCCTGGAATGGGGCATAGAATTGACCCCATAGCATTGCCCCACAGCACTGACCCCATAGCAATGGATGTCCCCGAATGGGGCACAGAATTGACCCCATAGCACTGCCCCACAGCACTGACCCCATAGCAATGGATGTCCCCTAATGGGGCACAGCAATGTCCCCATAGCAATAGGGTGCCCTGGAATGGGACACAGCACTGATCCCACAGCACTGACCCCATAGCAATGGATGTCCCCTAATGGGGCACAGCAATGTCCCCATAGCAATAGGGTGCCCTGGAATGGGACACAGCACTGATCCCACAGCACTGTCCCTGCAGCACTGACCCCATTGCAGTGGGGTATCCCAAAGTGGGACACAGCACTGTCCCCAAAGCAATGGTGTATCCCCACAGCAATGGGGTGTCCCAGAATGGGGGGCACAGCTCTGTCCCCACAGCAATGGGGTGTCCTGGAACAGGGCACAGCAATGTCCCCATACCAATGGGGTGCCCCAAAGAAGGGTACAGCACTGTCCCCATTGCCATGGGGTGTCCCAAAGTGGGACGCAGCACCGTTCCCAAAGCAATGGGGCTCCAGAGCGGGGGGCACAGCGCTGTCCCCGTAGCAATGGGGAATCCCATAGCAATGGATGTCCCAGAAGAGGGCACAGCACTGACCCCATAGCAATGGGGTGTCGTGGAGCAGCGCACAACACTGACCCCACAGCAATGGGGTGCCCCAAAGCGGGACGCAGCACTGTCCCCAATGCCACGGGGGTTCCCGGAATGGGGCACAGCCATGGGGTGTCCCGGTGCCTCGGTGCCCGGCAGCTCCGCGCCGTGGCCGGGCAGGGCGAGGCCGCTGCGG
>NW_011144469.1:10768-12558 GCF_000146605.3 Meleagris gallopavo
CCTCCTATAGCGGCTCCTCCGCTGCATCAGCGAGTGCGGAGCAAACGGGATGTATTGAACCCCCCCCCAGCGAGCTGTGACAGCAGGAGGCCGATGGGATTCGCCGCAGGTGTAAAAAATAAAAATAAAAGCACCCGGAGCCCGCACTGCTTTTGTAATTTCTCCTTTGTTACAACAAACCAGAAAGACGGGATTCCATCGAAACCGGGAGGTCACACAACAGAACCGAAAAGGGGGGATGGGGGGGGAGGGGGGGCAGAACCACCTCCCAGCAGCGGCGGGATGGGAGGAGCCAGCGTTGGTTACACCGCAAGGAACGGCGCCGAGCAGCGGAGCTCTGGGCTCCGTGTTGTACAAGGGCTGCTCGATGGGTTCAACAGGAGTTGGGGGGTGTGGGGGGGGGAAGTTTCCCATCCCAAAACGCTTCTGCGGAGCCCTGCGCGCAGGCAGACTCACAGCTCCATAGCAGGAACTGCAGCAGGGCTGTCAGATTCGCATTCGGAGCAGTTTGGGGGGAGAATAATAGATAAAAAAAATCCCAAAAGGTTTCACACAACATATAAAGTATCAAAACAGGAAAGGAAAACATACTGAAGTCTGATCTGCGGTAGAACAGGGCTGCTCCCTATTCCCGTGGGTCCTTTCAGCTGAATCAGGGTTTCCTTTTTTTAGCTTATGGGTACGGGATACACACCAACATCCACACCAGTCTCTGCAAACACCCTTCAGTCGTTCGTTTCGGGGTCTGTCTGAGCCATGTAAGCATCCAGCTCGGCGTCGAGGTGTCCTTTTGTTTTCGACATGTAAGCATCTAACTGGTTGTCCAGCTGTTCCTTGGTCAGCGCAGGCCGTGCCGATCCTCTGCCTCGTCCTCTGCCTCTGCCACGGCCACCAAAGCCGCCTCTTCCCCGGCCCGCCATGCCACGGCCTTGCAGAGACAACACAAGGGTTACGGACTGCAGCACAGGGCTGGGCAGAGCTGCTGCCCCAAATCCCACCCCCAGCTGGGGGCTGCGCTGCGCTGGCCCCGCTCCCCACCTTGCTTTGCTTTCAGCCCTGCGGGGTGTGGGACCAGCCGTGCCCCCAGCTCTGCTGTTTGCGTTCCATCCGCACTCAGTGGGTCAGAAAGACAGACATTTAGGCTCAAACTCTCTGCTATGCGCGGGATCTCGGGGTTTGGGACACCGTCTGCACGTTGCTGGGAGCAGCTCGTGCCTTTAGGAGGCATTACACGCAAACTCCTATGGGGAAGCACTTCCTATTTAGCAGCTGCCCCAGGAGAACACACTGAGCAGAATCGGCCCTGTGGGTTACACAGCCTATGCGTTAAGTGTGGGAACACAGCACAACGTTCCTCAACAGGCTGAGCTCCTTCCCTGCACATTCACACCAGCAGGAAGGGACGGTGCTGCGACAGAGCCCAGAACCCCACAGGCAACAGCAGGACTGGGATGCGGGTAAGGCACAAGGCAAAGCGTTTTGGGGCGAGCAGCTGTAACTGAGTGCTGTGCTGTACATCAGTATGGATGAGCTGAGTCGGTGAGAGCAGCCCTGCACAGAGGGACCCGGGGGTCCTGGGGGATGAAAAGCCGAACGTGAGCCAGCAGGGTGGGATTGCAGCTCGGAAAGCAGACGGGATCCTGGGCTCCAGCAGCAGAGGGGTGGCAGCAGGGACAGGGAGGGGATCGTCCCCCTCTGCTCTGCTTTGTGAGGCCCCATCTGCAGCACTGCGCCCAGGGCTGGGGGCACCCCAGGGCAGGAGAGACAGGGAGCTGTTGGAGAGGGTCCAG
>NW_011144469.1:13333-18391 GCF_000146605.3 Meleagris gallopavo
TGCTGTGAGACGTGGAGGTTGGTGGCTCTGCACGCAGTGGAGGGTTGGAGCTTTGTGATCCCTGAGTCCCTTCCAACCCTGGCCGTTTTGTCATTCTGTGAAACGGGTTTGGGGCTGCACAGCCACAAGCATGAAATAAAGGGAGCTGAAGCTTGTTCCGAGCTGCTCAGACTGACCTCTGCCGCCGAGTCCTCCGCGCCCCATGGCTCCACGCCCCATAGCTCCTCTGCCCGGCCCCCCGCGGCCCCGCAGCCCTCCTCTTCTCAGCCCCATCCTTGGGGCCATTCCTCGGCCTCCCCGCAGCAGGCCCTGACCTGCAAGAGAGCAACGGAGCGTCACAGAACCCATCGCTTCTCAGAGCCAAGCAGTCAAGAAGACCGCCTTACGACCTGCCACGGCAGCAGCACTGACCTCGCAGCGGGAGCCCTCCTCTCAGCAGAGCTCTGCCTCCCCGGCCCCCACGCATGGCTCCTCGTGGCAAACCTCTCTGCCCCATGGCCAGTCCTCTTCCCCCCATGGCTCCGCGGGCGATGGGGCCTGCAGGGCGGCCCAGCCGTGCCTGGATGTTGCTTTTACCGAGGCGTTGCTTCAAGCTCTTCTGGAATAGATCGTTAAACAACAGGAAAGTCATGCAGCAATCTGAGCGGCACAGAAAGCAAAAACTGCTTATTGTCAAGAAAAGGTCGGGTTTTTATTCTTAAAGCAGAGGGCCGCCAGCTCTCTGCAGTGTGTTCTCGAGCTTGAAATAGAAGGCAATCAAATGCACAGCTGCATTCCTCCTTATCAGAGATTAAGCCCTGAGCACTTAAGTATTCCAGCTATGTGGTGAAGCAGCACAACTGAGAACTTCCCAGCGCTCTCCCTGTGTGTAAGGTAACATACAGAAGCATACTGGACTTCTGCGGTCCAGTTGTGCAGTGCTGCAATTGAAACACACTGCATGGCTGCACTGTGCTACCCTGCAGCTCCGATTCTTGCTCTACACAAACATTTTTAAGCCAATCTTTCCTACTGTCTCATTTAAATGCAGACTTTAAAGCCTGAACCAGCCTGATGAGGAGCAGACCGTGCCGACACCGGCCTGCTGCCCCTTCCCTACAGCTGTGGGGGAGCAGAGAGTTAAAAGCTAGAGGATTTGTTTAGATCTGCTCTGCACAGGGGGTTACTTCAACAAACACACCACGACCTGCAGCATTCCCCACTGAGATGAGGGATAAAGACACAAGGAAAACAGAACGCTATTCCTTAAACCCAGGCCTGCAGCCTGGCATTTGCAAGCCTCCAAGTATCAGTTTGGTTCATCTGGTCCTCGCAGGCAGCTGCTACCACGAGGGGGTGGAGGTGGGGATGGGAGCAGCCAGCCTCAGTGGGCTCTAAGGGCTGGAAACAACCCGCAGCAAGTGCTGCTGCAGCTACATTGAGAGATGAAGCACTCAGCAGATCCAGAAACCCAGAATGAGAACATTTCTCTGAAAAAATAGAGAGGAGATATGAACAGCCAGCAAGAGAAAAAAAAAAACTCGATAATATTAACCAGTAAGTTACACAGCATGACTTATCCGAAGTGATAAATGGCACTTCTGCAAGTCCCTTCATCAGTGCTCATCTTTAATTGCTGGGAATGTTTCTGCTTATCCACCACACCCCAAAAGCCATCAGCTTTTTCCCCCTCACCTGCTTCAGCTTCAGAGCAGCCTGCACAGAAGGTCTGTTCTCCATCTGCTGGGCCAATCTTCTGTTTCTGGCACTGGCCAGCTGCTGCTGCTGCTGCATGGTAGCCCGAATATTCACTGGCATCGGCTGTTTGTTCTTCAGCATGTTAGTGAAGCTTCAAGGTCGAATAAAATGGGTGTTTAAATTAAGCTTTATTACATACATTT
The DNA here is from genome assembly GCF_000146605.3 of Meleagris gallopavo. Lineage (NCBI taxonomy): Eukaryota > Metazoa > Chordata > Aves > Galliformes > Phasianidae > Meleagris > Meleagris gallopavo. The sequence goes on from NW_011144469.1 coordinate 15,214, forward strand.
ATTGGCATTTCATGGTTCTCAAGATTGGATCTCCAGATCCCGTGAACCTTTATGTAAAGAGTGGTACTTAGGTCACGGCACGGCATTACATATTCCTTGCTTTCCACAAGTGTGCAAGAACTGGAAACTCAGGAATGATGTTGTATATTAATTCAGAAGTGATCAAAGCTTTAGGTTACTGGTTTTAGAAATGGAAGAAGGAATGGAAACAAGCGAGAAGCAGAGATGTTGATGACAGGTGGAAGAGGACGTCGCAGAGAAGCGGGGCGAAATCTGACTGCAAAAGTTACGTCAGCCCTCAAAGAGCTGAGAAATCTGATGAAGCTCCACCTCATCACACAGGCTGAGAGAAAACTCCACCCTGGGAACGGACTGCTGCACCTCTACCCCACCACAGCACTGCTGCCACCACCTGAGCACGCTCACTCGGTTCTATCTGTGCTGCATTCTGTCTTGAAGAGCCACGTTGGAGCAGAACACACAGTAAGATGGTAAGCATGGTTAGCAGCAACCCATCAGCTGCCTGTTGTATCCCAGGGAAACGCTTACAGGTGAGGAATTTGGACTGACCAGAAGCAGTGAGGCCAGCAGCCTTTCCAGCACTGCACCTCAACGCTGCCTTCTCTGGAGGAAGCTCCAGCCATGGGCTCAGGTCAGCTCGTGCCAGAGCAGGAACTGCACACAAACAGCTCTATTCTTCCTCAGCGATCATTAAACCAAGAGCAATTAGCAAGAAAGCAAAACGTAACCACAGCGTTGCTGTTAGTCTGCACTGCAGAACTGCAAAAGCTCGATGGCATAGGAAAAAAAACAAAAAAAAAACCAACAAAAACAGGAGAATACTCAACAGAAAGGGAAAGAAATCAGCACTGAGAAAAGAGAGATGGAGATGAAGCAAAGCGTTTGCCTCTTACAAGGCCCAAAACGTTGTTACAGGGCCTTTGGGCTGGTGTAGCAGCCTGCTGCATGCCTCTTACAGGCCAGACCACATGCACGTGTGTCAGCCTAGGACAAAGCAGCAAGCCTGCTGCAGCTTTGGTAACATGTTACCATACTGCAGCATCAACTAGATAAATGTAAAAACATGTGGAAGAAAAAGGGAGGGCGTGGGGTTTCTCTCTTTTGGTACAACACATCCCGCCACATTTACGTGTTGAATGGCTTAATTTTAATTGCTATGGACAAATTGCTCCGAAACAATTGCCCTTTTAACCTTCTGTACCACATTTGTTGCAGTTTAAGACAGAGGAGCAATGCCATCTGCTCGTTTTAGTGAGGTTAAAAGAGGGCAGAAACCACGTTGGCTTTTTGGACACCGGACAGTGATAATTAAATACAAATTTTCTTATGAGCTGAAGCTGCTGTTGGCTTCCTCACCGCTCGTTCAGAGACATCTTGGTGGTGCTCTTTAGCACAACCTTCGGTGCTGACTGTGCAGCCATCTTCAGATCAACAGAATCTGCAAAACACAAGAGCCAAGGTTAGCAAACAGCACTCAGATACTGCATTTATTCAACTGAACACTCAGAGACCTCAATCCCAGCTGCTTTGGTGAGGAAATCAATAACCAGGCAGGTAACTGCTAACACACGAGCACATATTTTATTGGTTTTTCTAGCCTGTTGCCATAGAATCACAGAATCAAGAACTGCTCAGGTTGGAAAAGACCTTCAAGATCATCAAGTCCTGTGATACAACAGGCTTCGTTAACAAGTTATGGTAACTCATTAAGCTGCCTTCTGTTTAGAAAGCTGAAATCCTGCCTTCAGCAGGAGCAGTGCAAGAACACAGCCATCAAAATGGCACCAACCACTCAGTGCTGCACCTCACGACTCCACCACAGCTCCAAAGCTGTCGGTTTCAGTAAGAAGGAAATCCAAACTGCCTTTAAACAGACGCAGATCCTGCGTTCTGCGATCAGATTCAAAGATCACTGAACAAAAAGTCACAGTATCAAGGTAATCAGGTCCCATCGTTCTGTGCTGGGGGGGCTGGACGTGCAGTTTGGATGCTCTGATAACAGCAGAGCTGTGGGCCTTGGGCCTCTCGCCCACCCTGCACCGCTTTCATAAAATCATCAGATGGTTTGAGTTGGAAGGGACCTTTAAGATCATTGACTTCCAACCCCCTGCTATAGGCAGGGATGCTTCCCAATAGACCGGGTTGCTCACAGCCCCATCCAGCCTTCAGTGCTGCCAGGTAGGAGGCATCCACAGCTGGGCAAACTGTTCAAAAACGGACAACAAACAAGCTGAAAACAAAATTCCTTTTAGAAATCATTCTGGTTTTCTAAATCTTCCGTTTGGCTGACGTTGCCCTTTTGTTCAAATTCTAAATTAAAAGAATTCATCACTGCAATGTAGAAAATTATATATATTTATCAGTGTTACAACGTGTATAAAGACTTAACATTTTTTAATGTTCTGAAAAATGGAGCAAAACAATTCTCTTGTAATACGTATAATTATGGAAACAGCCTTTATTTCTACCTAAGGACTGTAAGGGAAGACCAAATAAAAATAGAGAGAGAGATATTTGTAATTAAAAATACATTAATGAATGTACGATTATTTCAGATGCAATTTTTTCCTCAGGTACATAAAACACTGTGAAGTTCGTAGGGAATCCAGTTCACATTCGCAGTACTAAAGAACCACAGAATTGCAGGGATTTGTGGTGCTGACATTACAAAGCTCACCCATATCACCGATTCATTTCTCCTTTTCTGCTCTTAGCATCAAACCTAACGCTCAGCTAACAGCCCAGGACGGCTCACCTTCACAATATGGGAAACAAAGCCTTCTGCTGACTGCATTTCACAGAACGGTTTGGGTTGGAAGGGACTCAAGGATCACGAAGCTCCAACCCCACACCAATGCAGAGCCACCAACCTCCACGTCTCACAGCAGCCCAGGCTGCCCAGGGCCCCATCCTTGCTGCCCTCCAACACCTCCAGGGATGGACGGGCATCCACAGCCTCTCTGGGCAGCTGTTCCAGCACCTCCCCACTCTCCCAGCAAACAACTTCCCCTGACAGCCAGCTGAAAGCTGCCCTCCCTCCACTTCCAGCCATTCCCCTCGTCCTGCTCTCATCTCCCCTTCCCAAGAGCTGCCTCCCCTCCTGTTTGTGGCTCCCTTGAGGTCCTGCAGGCTGCACTCAGCTCACCCCCAGCCTCCT
>NW_011144469.1:18759-32235 GCF_000146605.3 Meleagris gallopavo
GGGGAGGGGGCTCTGCTTTTGGGGGTGCCGTGGTTGGGTGCTGTGGGGCTGGAGCCCGGCTCAGGCGTTCTCCCAGAAGAAAGTGTTGCAGGCCACGGTGAGGGCAGCCACCAGAACCACGTACTCCTGGAAGTCCACCTCCCCGTCGCCGTTCTCGTCCAGATCCTGCATGATCTTCTCCACAGCCCCCGTGTCCTTCTGGGTCTGGGTGGGGGGGGTGACAGGGGTGAGCCCTGGGGGCTGGCAGCCCGCTGGGACGCCTCCTGTGTCCCCCAACGCGGCTCCTACCTCCAGGAAGCAGCCCAGCTCGCTCTGCAGCAGCTCCTTCAGCTCCTTCTTGCTCAGCTTGTACTTATCCCCCTCTTTGCCCGAGTAGTGGTGGAAGACGTTGATGAGCGTCTCCATGGCCCCTTCCAGCTGCGATGCCATGGCTCCGGCTGCGGGAGGCACCCGCTGTGTTACAGGGCCAGCCTTGGATCGCAGTTCTCCCCCCAGTCCCATCCTGCAAGCACTGCCCACCCTGCATCCCCCAACGAAGTGCCACGCAGAACGCCATCAGCGAGGCTGTGGGGTGCCCCGCTCCCCTCTCCCCCCCTTTTTTAATGGGGTGCTGCTGCTGCGAACCCCCTCGATGGTGTCAAACCACGGTGGGTACCCGTGGTCCATCCGTCACCCGGCGCTCACCTGAGCTCCCCGCCGTGCCAAGTGCTGGGCTGGGCTGCCCAGGGATGTTAAATAAGCTCCAGGCCCCCTCCCTCCGGGAGGATCCGATACCAGGGCTGGACAGCCGGGCTGGCACCGTTGGGACGCCCCGCGCTGCCTTCACTGGGGTTGGGATGTGAGGACACCCCTCTGGCCCCGCTGCTCACCCCACACCTGGAGGAGCACTTCCAGCCCTTGCAGTGCTTACAGGGCGCTTTGGGGTGCTCTGTGTCTCCCCGTAACCTCACACACATCCCTTTTTGCCACCTCTGCGGCCCCTTGGGATGAGCAGCAGTGGGATGCTGGGGACGGGGTGAGCCGGCTCTGGGTCAAACCGTGACCCCAAGTGTGACCCGTTGGGCATCCCCCATCTGTCAGCGCTGTGGTGTGGGATGGATCCGGCCCCATCCCTCCTTGGTGGCTGATGTGTGCGGGTATCCGGTGTCCTCGGTGCCGGCGGGGGGAACTGGCGGGGGCTATCGGGTGACGCAGCGCGGTCCCCCTGCTCCCTGCTCACAGAAAGGCCCTTGTCCCATTAAAAAAGCCCCACAATCCCTGCCTGAAGGTTGCCTCAGCAACGCTATGGCTAAAGAAACCAGATTCCTGGCCGTGCTGATAATCCTGGCTCTCGTTACCACCCAGCATCCGCGCCACCCGGCCGTGCCCGCTGCTCCTCCCCATCCCTGGATGTCCTCCCTCCTTCCCCAGAGTGGTGCTGAGCCCCCAAACCAGGGCAGCCAGGGCCGTCCCCGATGCAGGGGGCTGCTGGGTGCTGGGCTGTGGTGTTTTCACAAGAGCTGGGTGGTGCCGGACTCTTTATCCCAGATTCCAACCCTAATTTGGGGCTAATTATATCCTACTCCCTCCGTTTCCACTTTCCGCACTTCCTGTCCCTGTGGTTGAGAAATGCTGCAGCGCGGGGATCCCCCGAGCCAACATCCCCCCAACTGTACCACCCTGATCCCGTGGGGGTCCTGAACCTGTCCTGGGAATGCAGAACGGAGGGGTGGGAGGGTTGGATTTGGGGTGAATTGCAGGATTCTGGGAGCTCTGCACCTGGAATAGCTTGGGTGGCTACAGAGGAGGTCTGGATGGAGGTGAGGAATTCAGATGGAACTGTGTGGATGCACTGGAGGGGTGGATGGAGAGGGTGGTCCTGGGGGAAAGCACAGGCACTGCGTCACTCCAGGACACGCTCCTTTTTTCCATTAGGACCCAGCAGCCAGCACGGGGCAGGAGCAGAGCTCAGGGCATTGGGGGAAGGCTGTGCGCAGCCCAAGGTGGGGAGCAGACCCCGGTGTCACTTACGTGGCAGTGTCGGTGTGGGGGGGTTGGCGGCGGTGGCACCTCCGTCCCTGTCTCAGCAGTGGGCAGAATGCGGCCGCCCCTTCCGGGACTGCCTGGCCCTGGCACTGCATCGCCTGCACAGCTGCTGCAGGATTGCCCTGGGTGTAAAAATAACCCTGCAGCCTTTGGTACGGGTGGGTGATGGGTGATGGCCGTACAGCTCCCATCGCTGCGCCGAGCTCAGTTGGGCTCTGCCCCACTTTTTATCAAACCCCAAACCTTCCTGAGAGCAAGGAATGCTCGGGTGTTCCCTGAATGGTGGGATGGGCTGGAGCCACGAACCCAAAATCACATCGGAGGGGGTCTGTCCAAGGAATGGGACCGCAGCGGTGCCACCTGGCCTGTCCGCACTGGCAGCTCCCCGGAACAGCTCTTACCAAACTGGGAGCAGCGAGGGACGTGCCAGGAGGTTTACACACAGCCTGGAACAGGTTTCAGCCTCTGCGACTCCCGTGCTCCACTTTGACCCAGCTAAACCAGTTGCTCCAGTTGCTGGTGCCGGGGCTGGGCTTGATCTTGTCTCTCCGATCCATCGCCGGAGCTTGGAAGAGGCTTTTCCATCCCTGGAGTCTGGGAGAGGAGAAGCTGCTGGGTGTGCGCTGTGCCGTGGTTGGGGACATGGTGGTGGCACGTGGTCTGGTGGCCTTGTCACCTCAATGGATGGGGTGGGCGATGAGTTTGGGACGGTGTCACAGCCCGCAATGACCCTCTCTGGTGGAGCAGGACAGGTTGGGACAGCACCAGGATGTGGTGGTGGGCACCGACCCCACATCTGACCCCAAGCTTTCACCCCAGGACCTGCAGTCCCTGCGATGCTCACTCGTCCTGATAGCGTTGGGGGCCCTGAGGCCACCACTCCCCACGTGTCCCTTTCTGGGGCCATGCAGCATCCGCTCCCTCCTCACCCCATCCTGGCACCCCGAATTCCAGGGGTGACGAGTCACGGCCCGCCTGGCTTTGGGGCGCTGACTCACCCCCAATTTGTCCCCGTCCCTTCCGAGCCTGACTCACCCCAGCGGTTTCCCATCTCGGTCCCCTGACGTGGGGCTCAGCGGAAGGGCTGTCCCCGTCCCCCTGTCACCCCGGGATGGGGACGGACCGGATGGAGTGCAGGAAGGCAATTCCTGCCCCGTGAGCTGGTGTGATGGGTGTGAGGGTGGGGATGGGCTGCCCGCTGCTGGAGTCACCCTGTCCCCATGGATGGGTGGAAAGAGTGCGTCAGGGTTGGTGACACTGCCCTGCACCCTGCTCCGGGTCCCCAAAATGGGTGGCTGTGGGGTCCCCGAGGGACGTCCCTGCATCCATGCACAGCAGCGGTGGGGGTGCTTGCCCCGTCCTTGCTCACTGTCACACTCGGTGTCACCTGGCCTTGGGGACCCCCCAGAAACCTCTGCTCTGGTAGGGACCAAGGGTGGACAGCAGTTAAGAGGATGCTGCTGTGCTGCTGCTGGGGAGGGTCCCTGTGTCCCCTCCATCCCGTGCCACCAGTGCTGAGCCATGGGGACGGCTCAGGGCTCCGTGGGAATGGCTGTGCCACAGCGGAGCCGTGCTGGGGCTGCCGTACGCCACGATTACAGAGGAGCGCTCGGGCAGTTCCAACCTCCTAATTAATTTGGATTAATTAATTTTCACAAAGCCCACTATTAATAGGGGTGATGTCAGCTGGCGGTGAGTCACAACTCTCACTTGGAGAAGGGTGATCCCAGCTCCAGCTCTGCAGCTGGGACAAACCGTAGTGTTATGGGATGAAGGGGACAAAGGGGTCAGCATTCCCATCCCATACGTGTCCCCATTCCCATAGCGAAACAGAGCCTGGGAAGCGCAGGGGGGAGGGGGCACACACCTTGCACCCTACAACGATCTGGGTGGCTAAGTGCAGTGAATGTGCCCTGGGACCCCGTGGTTCGTCCCATAACCCATCCCATGTCCCCACTGCACGGTGCTGGCTGTGCATGGAGCGCTGCTGCTGTGTGGGGAGGGGACAGGAAGCTGCTGCCAGGCGGTGTCTGCAACGGGAAACCCAACGGGAAGCCCTGCACAGGGGTGAGGGACCACGCGCTGCAATCCGCCACTATAAGACCCCGCAGGGGGCTGCAGTTAAGTGAGGTAAGTGGGATCACCACCCCATTCCCACCCTCTGGCAGCAGCCATGGGGCCCCGTGGTGCCACCGTCCCGTTCTGGGTGTCATCTGCACTCCCCCGTGGCACATGATGGCTGTGGGGGGGTCTTCATCCCTGCGGTGTGGAAGGGCAGCCCCCGCTTTTGCAGGGCTGAGGCCACTCAAACTCGCTGCACCCTATGCTGGGAATGGTGGGGGTCCCCCAGGACGCTTCTCTCCCCGCAGCCCCCATGGCTGCAGCTGAGCTGACCCCAGTGGAGATGGCCATCGAGACCATCGTCACCGTGTTCATCTCCCACACGAGGAAGGAGGGTCGAATCGGGACAATGACAGCCACCGCGTTCCAGGAGCTGCTATGGCTGCAGCTGCCCAATGTGATGAAGGTGAAGATGGGCTGCGGAGGGCTGGGGGTGGCGGTGGGGGTCCTGGTCTCCGTGGGGTACTCTGAGCTGTGGGGCTGTTCCCTGTGTCTGGGGATCTGTGTGAACGGAAAAGCAAAAGTGAAAGTGTCCAGAAAGGGCTGAGGTGCTGCAGGGTGGAGGGGCTGTGTGCTTCTGTGCTGGGGGGGACTGACAGCATTCATCTGTCCATCCGCCCCTCCTGTTTCCTCTGTCTGGGCTGTGGTGCTGTCCCTCATGTGATCCCCATATGGGGACAGAGGTGTCCCCTGGTAGTGGTGGCCATCTGTCCCCATGTCCTCCCTTTAGGATGTCCCCTCCCTGGCGGAGCAGATGTGGATGCTGGATGTGAGCACCAACCAGGAGCTGACGTTTGAAGAGTTCTGGCGACTGATGGGCGAGTTGGTCCGGGCCCTGTGGAGGGAGAGGGAGGAGAGGAAGAAGTGATGGGGTGGGGGGACACTCATGAAGCAAAATAAAGAAGTTTTCATGGGCCTGGACATCGCTGCTGTTCTTTGTGGAGCCCCCCGATGCAAGCAGCCCCGTGGTCCCACACCACAGAGTCACAGAACCACTAAGGTTGGAAAAGACCTCCAAGATCATCCGATCCAACCGCCAACCCATCCCTGCCATGCCCACCAGCTGTGTCCCTCAGTGCCACATCCATACATTTCTTGACCAGATCCTGCCATCTCCAAACTGCCTTTGTGCTGATTTGGATTGCGGGGTCCCACCTGCACCCCATGTACACAACAACGGGGTCCCACAGAGCAGCAGGATGCACCCATGGCACTGCAGGGCTCAGCTGTGATGCTGTGGGCAGCAGCCACCTCCAGGCCACCTCTGCGGGGTCACCTGGGGATGCGACCCAGTGCATGGTGCTACCTGGTGCTCAGTGCATGGTACCCAATGCTCAATGCATGGTAACTGGTGCATGGTGCATGGTACCTGGTGCTCAAAGCATGCTACCTGGTGCATGGTGCATGGTGCATGGTACCTGGTGCATGGTGCATGGGACCTGTGCCCAAAGCATGCTACCTGGTGCATGGTGCATGGTACTTGGTGCATGGTGCATGGTACCTGGTGCATGGTGCATGCTACCTGGTGCATGGTGCATGGTGCCCACAGCATGGTACCTGGTGCATGGTGCCCAAAGCATGGTACCTGGTGCATGGTGCATGCTACCTGGTGCATGGTGCATGGTATCTGGTGCCCACAGCATGGTACCCAGTGCATGGTGCATGGTACCTGGTGCGTGGTGCCTGGTACCTGGTGCCCGTAGCATGGTACCTGGTGCGTGGTGCCTGCTACCCGGTGCCCGTTCCCACGCGGTGCTGCATGGCCATGCTGGATGGGGAGCGCTCGGTGTGGCCACGCAGGAGGCGTTTCCCAGCCCCACGCTGGCTGGAGGCCAGGCTCCCAAATGAACCTCCTTGCACCACACCGTGCTGGGAGCTCCCACTCACACCTCCCTGGTATAAAACCCCGCAACAGCGCAGCGCGCGCACAGCCGGGACAGCCCTCGCAGCAGGTAAGTGGCTCGGCCCAAGCTGGGGAGGGGGGGTTCCCCATTCCCAGGGGTCCACCCACCTCCCCCCCCCCTCCCACGCTCGGCTTTGCCACGACTTGCAGGGACGCTCCACCCCCGGGACCGTGTCCCGGCAGCTCGGCGCATCCCAGGGCGTCTTCCTCGCCCCGACTCCGAAGGAGGGGAACGCTCCCCCAAAGCCGACGCTGATCGCGACTCTCTCCCCCCCGGCAGCGCCCCAAGACCCCCCCGAGCAGAGGGACTGCAGACCCCACAGGAGGAGCAGCATGGGCCAGTGCAACTGCCGCAAGAAGCGCAAGGTCTGCGGGCGACGCCGGCACTGGGAGGGCTGGGAGCTGTGGGGTGTAGTTGGGGGGACAGTCTTGTCCCCACCCCTTGGAGCTTGGGGTGCTCTGAGCTGTGCGACCCCCCCTGGATGAGTTTGGATTTGGGGTTTCCCCCTGGGATGGGTTCAGATTTGGAGATATTCCTCAGATTTGGAGAGACAGTGCTGGGAAAGTTTGGGGCTCTGGAGCCCCGTGCAGCCTTTCTGAGGATGGGAGAGTGTCCCCTGTGCCCCTCGGACATGAGCATGTGCCCACCTGCACCCTTGGGGGGGCACTGGGTGCTCTGCACCTGCGGAGGCCTCGGTGGGGGGTGGGGGCTCACAAGATGACTGGGTTCTCCCTAATGGCCCCATCGCCTGATGTGGTTTCGGGGTGTTTCGAAGGGAAACCGCAGCGCCCCGTGAATCACCCTCGTTTCCCTTCCAATGCAGCTCCTGCTAATTAGCAGTGGGGTCTGGGAGCTGCCCCCCTCTCCCCCACTGGGATTAGGGTCTGCAGCCCTGTAGGGTGGGGATGGGTGGCCCCGTGATGGGCACTGACTCACAGCTCCACTGCCACTTGTGCAAAGAGAGGAAGAACCCGTCCTGCCCCACGCGGGGGTGTGTGCCTAGGGATGGGGCGGGGAGCGGTGGGGGGACGGGGCCACCGGGGGTCGTGTTGGGGTCCTGTGGGAGGTTGAAGGGTCATGGGAGCAGTGTGTGGGTATTGGATCGTGCAGAGAGTGGTGGATGGGGATCTGGTTCTATATGGGGGGCCCCACGTCTATAGGGGGGTCCCACATTTGGATGGAGGGGTCATGCAGCGGGATGGGGGGCGGGGGGTCCTACAGTGGAGTGGAGGGGCGTCGCATCTGTATGAGGGTGTCAGGTCTCTATGGAGAGGTCAGCACTGGTACCTGGGGGCCCACATCTGTGCGTGGGGGTGCTTACATCTGTATGGGGGCTCACATCTGTATGGGGGCTCACATCTGTGCGGAGGGCCGTTGTATCCGTAACGAAGGCCCATTGCCATCGGTGTGGGGCGGTGGCACAGAGCATTAACACATCTGCCACATCCCTCCTGGGGTGTCCCCTCCCTTCTGGGGTGTCCCCTCCCTTCTGGGGTCCCCTCACTCCCTCACACCCACCCCCTCCCCATCCCCACCCTGCAGGACAACCAGGAGCTCACCGACGTGGAGCGTGCCATCGAAACCGTCATCAACCAGTTCCACTGCTACGCTGTGAAAGGGCAGAAGGAGTACCTGACCCCCAACGAGATGCGGGAGCTGGTGGTGCAGAAGCTGCCCCATTTGGGGAAGGTGGGGGCACAGCTCGGGGATGGAGGGGGGGACTGGAGACCCCACCTCTTGTCATCGCTCTGATGGTTTTTCTGCCTCTCTGCAGTGCGTTGGACCCCTGGATGAGAAGATCGAGTGCATGGGAGACCCCGATGAGGCCAAACTGGAGTTTGGGGAGTACTGGGACATGATGGGGGATGCAGCCAAGGGCTGTCGGAGGAAGTAGGGCCAGGGGGGTGGGAAGGTGCCGCTTCGGCCCCGTGCCACGAGGAGCTCTTCGGCCCCCCAGCGCCGCAGTGAGAGGGACTTTGCTCCTTTCCCCCAAACCCCTCCGATGTGGGGCTCCGGATCAGCACCGATGGCACCGTCAGTGGTTTGGGGGTGTTTTCTGCCCTCCCCCCCCCCATCCTGGTGACCGCAGTCCCTGCACTGGTGTGGGGTCCCCGTGCCCCCTCTGATGGCTGCGCTCGGGGTGGGCCGGTGGCGGGATGTCAGCTGCTTGCGGCACGTGCAACCGTTTTTGTATAAATTAATAAAGGAAAAAATGGAACAAAACAACAGCTGGAATGGGACGGCCTTGCTCTGTCATGGGAAAAAGGGAGAGGGAGGGACGGGGCTGCGCTGCTGGGCTGCGCATCCCACTGCAGAGCATGAGAGTGCGAGGTGCAACGGGGGCTGTGCACGTGCACGGGGTGCTGCCCGTGCGTGTGCAATGCTGCTGGCGTGCATGCAATGCTGCTGGCGTGCATGCAATGCTGCTGGTGTGCACAGCTCTGCGGGTGTGCAAAGGGCTGCATGGGGTGAGCGTGCATGGGATGCTGCGTGGTGCTGCGGTGCGCGGTGCCCACGTCTGTGGTTCCCACAATGGGGACCCCACGGGCACAGCAGAACCTGAGCTGTTTGTGTGTGGCTCCACGGTGCTCATGTGCTGGGCTGGGGGAGCTGTGATGTTTCTGGGATTGGGAAGGTGTGGGGTCAGTGGACGGGAGATGGGATTTCTGTGTGAAATGCCATCTGGGATGTGGTGGCGTTCCCACTGAGCTCTGTGTCCTGCAGGTGGCCATGGATGGGGATGGGATGGGGGTGGGATGGGGATGGGTTGGGGGTTGAGATGGGGATGGGATGGGGAATGCAATGGGGATGGGATGGGGATGGGTTGAGATGGGATGAGGATGGGATAAGGGGCAAGGATGGGTTGGGATGGGGGTTGGGAAGGGGATGAGGATGGGATGGGATGGGGTTGGGATGGGATGGAGTTGGGATAGGGAATAGGATGGAGTTGAGATGGGGTTGGGAAGGGGTTGAGGATGGAGTGAGATAGGGTTGGATGGAGATGGGATGGGGACCCAATGAGTGCCATCTCTGCACCTGCATTGCTGTGCACTTTGTGCTTGGGGAGGATAAAAATAAGGATGAAAAACCCCAAAACATGGAGAAAGGTGATGAAAGCGGAGCCAGGGGCTCCTCCTGACACCGCCACCGCGACTCGGCCGCGGCCGCCCTCTGTCTCCTCTCACCTTGGGGTGGATTTCACAACACGAATGACTATTTATTGTTCCTGCCTTGGAAATAAATACATGGAAATTAAGCCGAGAGGTGTGGTGTGCATTTAATTAGAGACAGGAAATGTGTCAAATGGTTGGGGTGATGGGAGGGGGAAAGGGGATAAGGGGCTGTGGGGTGCTCTGTGGTGGGAGGGGGACCCCAGAGTTGGGTTTGGTGACCCCAGTGCTGTCATGCGCTGTTGGTGATCCCGTGGTTTGAACCATCTTGATAAGGATCTTTGGGGCAGGAGGAGCTCAGTCCCATGGCTGGGCAACGGGTGAGCCCAAGGAGCACCGCAGGGGCACACTGAGGTGGGGGTCCAGGGGAAGAGGAGCTCTCAGGGACGACAGCAGTGTCTGGGAACTGCCGTGTGATGGGCCCCGATCCTACACGGCGGCTCCACGCACACACCCTGGATGCCTTGTAAAAATACGGGCTGCGTTGTGACATCGGCCCGGCACGGGGTAATGAGGGCTGTGATTCAGAGTGAGCTGTCTGCCCGCGGGGCCGGGGAGGGCTCCCACCCTACAGGATTGCAGCACCGGCACTGCGCTCCTCCTCAACCCGAGATCAGGCAGAGGGGAGCAGGGATGACACACAACACTTTTCCGGGGTCGGTGCCCCAAAAGCAGAGGTCCCCACGGAGCAAAGGAAGAAACGTGGGCGTCTGCTGCACGGCGCCGTGACCTCCTCTTTGCATCCCAAAATATGCAGCTCTGGTGTCTCCGTATCTGATCTGTGCGTTGGATCGCCGCGCCATCGCTGCGCCGACGCGGGGTGCAATTTGCTGGCCTGGTTAATTATGGCTGTGAGCTCCTGGCACAGCCCTGCAGCGCATCGCCGGTCCCCGTGTGTCTGCGGAGGGCTGCGCGCCCTTCACCATGAGCACTTTGGGTTCGGAGAATCCCAACCCAACCAGATCGTTTCCAAAGTCCCTCGGGCTGAATGGAGATGGAATGACCCCAAAGGATGGGTTATGTGTCCGTGTCCCCCTGCCACATTCAATGCACAGCGCTGTGTGTTCACCCATCTGCACCCCAATGGTGATACGCAACGGCGATGTGCAGTGGGTTAGGTGAGAAAAAGAGGAAAAATGGGGGCAGAGGAAAAGAAAGGAGAGAGGGATGGGCGAGGAAAGTCAGAATCTCTGCCCCTTAGTGCTGGCGTAGGCTCTGAGTCGGTGACACCCAGCCAAGGGGTGCAAACCCAAGCATCGAGTCATGGTCCATTCTATCTGTGGCACAAAGAGGGTATTCCGTACCCGCGCATGGGGTGGGAGTAGGTGGGATTCAGCATTTGTGCACACATGGAAGGGGAAGGGCAGCACGGATCCTTCCTCCATTGGGTCGGACCATACCCCCCATCGCTGCCACGTTGGCCCTTCGTTGGCCCTTTGCGTCAGCATCTCGCAGCAGAGGGGAACTCCGCACTAGGACAGCAGTGCTGTCCACCCCCCATGCATCCTGCACCCTCTTAGTGAGCACTTTTGGTTCCCTAATTCCAGCTGCGAGCTCCGCACGTGGTTTTCGTTCCTTCTTTGCTGCTAAGCAGTGCTCCGGTGGTGGAGATACTGAAACCTTTTGGGAGATTTTCTGCAGGACTGTTGGGTGAGCGGCTCTCCCCACGTCGGTACGGGGAAGGGGTGGGATGGAGACCCCGGGGTGGCCCAGTGGGGTGGGCTCAGCGGCCCCACTGCGGTGTGTTGCAATCGGGGCTGCTTCCAGGTGAGCTGGGAACGCCCTGGGACGTCAGGGAGGGGCGGGAGCCTCCTTAAAGCCCTCGGGCCCATGGGATGGGCGCTAGGTGAGGGCGAGCGGGCGGCACTGCTCCCACAGCTCCGCGGCCGACAGGAGGACAGACGGACACAGCGGGACGGGCGGACGGGTGAGGTGCTGCGCCCAGCGATGGGTGCTGCGGGGGGAATGCTCACTGGAACGTGTGGCTGCAGGCAGGGTGGAAATCCCCCCAACCCCTCCCCGAGCCCTTCGGCAGCTCCATGCGTGCGGAGTCGGGCGGCGGATGGGGAGCTCAGCACAGGGGGTCTGTGGGGCTGTGGGATGAGGCTGTGGGAGGAGGAGAGGAAAGAAGGGAATCATCATGGCGGCAGGAACAGGCAGGAGATCAGCCCTGTCCCACCCACCCATGTCCCGGTGCAGGGACAACATCCCCATGTCCCGGTGTGGGATGATGTCCCCCCGTCCCACCATGGAATGAGGTCCCTGTGCCCCACAGTAGGATGATGTTCTGTGGCTCTGGGGTTGCATGGTGGGACCGGTGCTGTGAATCAGTGTTGAAGCAGAGCAGTGGGGCCCAGCGGGGTCTTTGGTTGGGACTGCTGCAATCGTGGTGGTGTTCAACAGCCTGGGATGAACAGAGGACAGAAGTGGAGGTCTATGGGGATGCAGTGGGGGTTGCAGATCACAGCAAGACCTGCTGCCAGCACCAGGCCCTTCAATGGCCCCGCATAGGGGTGGGGACACTCACGAGCACATTGAGACACGACGGGGAGAACCTCGTGCCCTGTGCCAGCACCCCGACATGCTTCCAGACCCTGCAATGGAGCTGAAATGGGGAAGATGGGTGCAAATGCGGGGTGAAATTGGAGCGCGGTGGCACTGGGATGGCACCGATCCACCCTGAGGTGGCTCCAACCGTGACCCACACCGGTCAGCGGTGGCACCAATCAGCACTGCAAGAAGCAGCATTGCTCTGTGCCTTGCTCAGCCCCATCCCCGCTCAGGAAGGAGCCGGGACCGGACGGCATCGTTTCCGTCCCCGCCTGTGTGCATCCTGCTGGGATGTGGCCACTGGACCCCGTGACAGCAGCAATCCATTGGGCACATCTATAGGAAGGGGCTCCATAGGAGAGGAATCCCGGTGTGGGGTGGCCGCGGGGCACAGCGGACGGACAGGGTAGGACTGTAGGGTTGGGGAACCCGTGGCTCGTGTGGCCCAGACCTATTTTGGGTGACGCCTCAACCGAGAGCCCCGCCGGGGTGTTCCCGAGCCGTGAAGCAAGAGGAGGGCCGGCCGGTAATTCCTGCCACTCCCTGCCCCATTCCAACCTAATGAGCCCTGGGAACCGGGCGCCGCGGTCCGGGCACTGCGGTGCCATAATTATCCCCGTCCCACGCGCCGGGGGTGGCCGCCCTGGGGGGCAGGTGGGGTGAGCAGTGCCATGTGGGGTGATACAGGGCACCAGGCGCTCAACTTTGGGGTGGAAAACGCCTTCTTGGGGTCAAAAATGCTTTTTTGGGGTCACGTAGGGAGCCGGGCACCTACCTCTGTGCTGCCCCATGGGTTTCCCCAAGCAGAAGCCCCACAAGTGCCTCAGCCCTGACCCTCCCTCCATCCTGCAGGTGAACGTGGGGCGATGGCGGAGGGCACGGAGCTGGAGTGGGCCGTCCAGGTGCTGGTGAACAACTTTGACAAATATTCGAGCCGCTGCTGCTGCCGGAAGCCGCGGCGCATCAGCAAGAAGGATTTCCGCAAGATGCTGAGCTGTGAGCTCAACCACATGCTGACGGTGAGGCTGGGGGGACACGGGGATGGCTTCAGGGTCCCCACACATCTCACCCCCCGTGGGTTCCCAGTGCCAATGTCTCGCTCTGACCCACAGGACACCGGGAACAGGCGCGCGGCCGACAAGCTGATCTGCGACCTGGATGAGAACAAGGATGGACGCATCAGCTTCGAGGAGTACTGGACCTTGATAGGTGGCATCGCCAGCCCCATCGCCCACATCATCCGCCAGCAGGAGCAGAGCGTCAAGCTCACCAAGTAGCTGAGCTGGGTCCAACCTTCCCCCAGACCCCGAGCTCAGCCCCCGCTGCTCCATGGCCCCTCTGCTTTGTGCCCCTCCTGCCCAGGGCACGCAGACCCCAAATATCAGAGCAAAAGGACACGAGGTCACCACGGGAGGCTCCTCCTGCCCCATCCCTGCCCTCATCCCCACTCCAGAGCTGGGCTGGAAGCGCAGGGAAAGGCTTCCCCCTCATCTAGAACAAAAATGCTGTCCACTCTCAGCCCACCCCAACCAGCACCCCCTGTGCCCTCGGAGCACCCTTTCCTCCTCAAAGTGTTGGAGTCTCCATGGAGTATCCCCCAACCCTCCCCCCCCATTCCCCCCCGGGGCTGGTGAAGGTCTGCCCTGCCCACTCCTGGGGCTGGGAGCTGCCGGCTATGGCCGCGGGTTATTTATTGCAGCAATAAA
>NW_011144469.1:33486-43741 GCF_000146605.3 Meleagris gallopavo
GAACAAAGGAAAACCCCTCCTCTCACCATAAGAATGGAGGGAGTTGGGGGCTTCTGTCCATCTCTGCATGGAGACACCTCCCAGACCCCAAACCTGCTGCCCCCACAGAAGCAAATGGATGAGGGGGAGTTCCGGCGCCTGATGAACGACCTGGACCACGACAAGGACAGCGAGGTGGACTTCAAGGAGTACGCCTGCTTCCTGGCCTGCGTGGCCATGGGGTACAATGAGTTCTTCCGCGATGCCCAACGGCCCCGCAAGAAGTGAATCCCACACAGCACTGCGCAATAAAGTCTTCCCAGAGCCTCACGTGTGACTCACGCCTCCGTCTGTCTGTCTGTCTCTCTTTGGGATTTTCCACTCTGCAGCCCCCAGAGGCGATTTTGGAAAAGGCTCAGAGCTGTCCCTGGGTGTAACACCGAGATATCCGCTCCCTTCTCCCCCCCCAAAATGTCACTGCTGTCCTAAGGAGGGGTTTGGGGCGCAATGAGCTCGGAACACAGAGCTCCCCCAGCTCAGCACGGGAGTGGGGAACCAGGCAGGAACGAGCACTGTTCATGCAAGGAACCCAGCCAGACCCACACACTGTGCTCTCAGTGGGGGGGGTAGGAAACATTGCTAGATGCCCAGAGGGACCCTCAGCCCCTGGAGCTGAGGATGGGCCCATCCTGGGGGGCAGAAGATGACCCCAACCCCATTTTGTGGCAGGCAGCTCCCAGTATGCACTGTGCAGTCACTCCAGGCGGGCTGAGCTGGGCTTCCCCCCCTCCCCCCTCGGGTCTGTCATGGGGCAGAGCATCCCCAGCACAGCCCTCAGTAAGACCCTGAACACCATAATGTCCCCAAATGCTCACGGAGACCCCACATCCCATCATGCCTTTAACCCCCTATGGAGACCCCACATCCCATCATGCCTTCAACCCCCTATGGAGACCCCACATCCCCTCATGCCCCAAGCTCTGACAGAGACCCCACATCTCATCACATCCCCCAAACACCTTCTGGAGACAAACCCCTCCCCATGTCATCCCCAAACACCTTCTGGAGACAAACCCTCCCCCATCCTCACCAGCAGCATCCCATAAGCTTTATAAGGCGCCCCAGGTACTTCTGACCCCTCCCAGTAATTAACACCAGGTTGCACCTGCTCCCTAACGAGCTCCATGCCTGAGGGTCACTTTTGCCCAAAGACATTTTGCTTTGTTCCTTCCCACCCAGGACACTCGTTGTGGTGTTGGTGGGGTTTGGTGTCCCTGGTCCCCATCCCACAGCAGCTCTGTGGTCCTCACGCTCCCGGCCACGTGCGGGGCCATGCGGGCACCAAAATAGAGCCACGTTACACAACGGGGCGTTGGGAAACAGAAATGGCTCGCAGGTGGTTTGAGTTAAAAACAGAAAAAATAAAGGAAATCTCCAACCCCCAACTTGGACCGACGCCGCTCGGGCTCGTGCCTCCTCTGACACTCTGACAAAATTGACAAATGCTTCGTCCCCCCATCAGTCCGTGCCTTCCATCCAACCCCCCCAGGGGCACTTTCTCCGCTTTTGGACCCAACCACCCCCTGGGCTGAGCTGGGAGGAGGCTCTGGGGGGGAAGTTGGGGCTGCCCGTGGGGGTTCCTCTCCATCTCCATCAGCCAATACGTGGCCAACGCAGTGTTGGTTCCTCCTCATCCGTCCGGGGGGGCTTGAGGGGGGTGGTGAGGCTATAAAGCAGCACATCCCAGTGCCTTGCCCTCACCCACCCAGCCCGGATCGCTGAGCTCCAGCTCTTGGTGAGTCACTTTGCCCACAGTTCTCTGGCCACCCCCGAGATGCTGTTAACCTCCCCTACAAGCACCGGAGGCTGCGCTCCCCTCTGCCAGCTGCCACCCCCCCTCCCCCTTTTCCTCCAGCACTGCTTTTTTGGGGGCTGCTCACCTGATACCACCCAGCCCCGCTGCGGGGAATGGGAGGATGTGGTGATGCACGGGTGTGACACTGCACCGGGATCTGCCCTCAGCTACCATCGGTGCCCCCAGACCCCTGGTGTCTCCATGTCGTGCCCCCTGGAGCAGGCGCTGGCTGTGATGGTCTCCACCTTCCACAAATACTCGGGGAAGGAGGGGGACAAGTTCAAACTGAGCAAAGCGGAGCTGAAGGAGTTGCTCACCAGGGAGTTGCCCAGCTTCATCAGCGTGAGTGCGATGGGGGGACGGGGCTGGGGGTCCTTTGGAGACCCTCGGTGCCACCTCTCCATCTCCATGCTCAGAAACGCACGGATGAAGCCGGATTCCAGAAGCTGATGAACAACCTGGACAGCAACAGGGACAGCGAGGTGGACTTCCATGAGTACGCCACGTTCCTGGCCTGCGTGGCTGTGATGTGCAACGACTTCTTCCAGGAGTACCCCGATAAAATGCCGCGCAAGAAGTGAGCAGGGGGGGTCAGCCGGGCTGCGTCACCCCTTGCTGCAATCTGAATGCTCTTCCAATAAAGATTGCTCCAAAGCCAGTCCTCTGTGTGAACTGCAAGCGGGGTTCTTGTATGGGGTCAGTGTGCTATCATGCATGGGAAGTCTCTGTTTCCCCTCCACATGCGCTTGGCAGGTGCTGGAAGGTGACACAGAACAAAAAGGGTGGATTGGGGTCTGGGTTTTGAGGCTGGACTTTGGGGTCTGGACTTTGGAGTCTGGACTTTTGGGTCTGGATTTTGGGGTCTGGACTTTGGGGTCTGGACTTTGGGGTCTGGACTTTTGGGGCTGGACTTTAGGGTCTGGATTTCTGGGGCTGGACTTTAGGGTCTGGACTTTTGGGACTGGACTTTTGGATCTGGACTTTTGGGGCTGGACTTTGGGTCTGGACTTGGGACTGCGTGGGTGCCCATTCCCATGCACAGGAGCCACCCGCAGGCTTGCCCCTATGAGTCAGCCCCGCCGGCAGCACCCTGCCCCGCTTCTCCTGGTTGGGAGCTCTCAGGAATCAACGGTTCCGATGGCACCACGATAACGGGGACGGTGAGTAACTTCCAGCCCTGGTGACGATGCGATCACTGACCCCATAGCCGGGACCTCAGCCCCACTTTGGCGATGCCAAAGGGAGCCGGTGGGATGTGCTCAGTGTGGGGGGTTGGGGGCTGTCCCCCTCCCACTGCTCCATGGGGCACCCAGGACCCATCCCCTATCCCAGTGAACCCCTGGGAGCGGCGTTTCGGTTGTGTTCACACCCGGGGTGGGGTTATGGCGTGCAGAGGAGTGGCTTCACCTCATCCCTGCACCCATCCAACCCTGGCCCCCCCCGGATGGGAGGACTCAGCCACAGCTATAAATGCACAGAGGAGCTGCGCACCACAGCCCTCCCTTCCCCGCTCCCGGATCCTGCCCTGCTCCAGCGGTAAGTTTCCCTTTCCTCCTCCCCATTCCCTTTTCACCAAACCCCTGCGGCAGTTCCGGGGCTCTGTGCTGCTCTCCAGATGTGCAGAGAGTCCAGATGTGGGGACCCTCCCACCCCCGAAGGAAGCCAACAGCTTCCCCATGTCCTTTCCCATCTCAGGGCTGGCGAGGCAACGGGGACTGGAGTCTTCAAGAAGGCTTCTTCCCATCCGCCCCACTCGTGCCCCCCTCTGCCCCCCATCCCAGCCCCCAGCAGCTCCCACAGCCCCGTGGCTGCGTGCGGAGGCGGCGGGCACTGTGCCCTATGAGTCAGCACAGCCACGGCCCTGATCTGTGCAACGTCCTGGGATGGGAGGGGGGACACGGAGCAGCCCCCCACCTTTGGGGCTGTGCTGAGCTGGGACCTCAGGAGCTGTGCCCCCAGCGCTGGGATAATGGGGGGGTTGGGGGGCTGTGGGGGGCTGAGGGTTTGGGAGAGTTGGATTAGGAGTTCAGTGGGTGCTGAGCTCTGCCCTGGTTCACAGCCCAGACCACAGCTATGGCAGCCCCTCTGGACCAAGCCATCGGGCTCCTGGTGGCCACTTTCCACAAATATTCGGGCAAGGAGGGCGACAAGAACAGCCTGAGCAAGGGCGAGCTGAAGGAGCTGATCCAGAAGGAGCTGACCATCGGGCCGGTGAGTGCCCTGCAGCGATACCAACACTGCTGCACCAAGAAGAAATGACTGCAGATGCACACCCGGAAAATGGGCATGGGATGGGCAGGGTGGGAGGTGACACGAGGCGTGACGTCACCTGGGGGGATGGCACAGCCCTGCCCCCCGCACCTGCCCTTATGGGACACGGTGCGAACACCCGTGCTTTGCTGGAGGGGACGTGGGTTGGGGATGTGCTCGTGGCTGGGTCCCATGGTGCCCCCCCAGCTGTGGTCCCCCTTTCTGGGTAAGCACGGGGCCACATCCCCCCCTGGCACCCCGATTGTTAATGGCTCTGTTCTCTGTGGGGCTGCAGAAACTGAAGGATGCGGAGATTGCAGGGCTGATGGAGGACCTGGACCGCAACAAAGACCAGGAGGTGAACTTCCAGGAATACGTCACCTTCCTGGGTGCCTTGGCCATGATCTACAACGAGGCCCTGTTGCAGTACAAGTAGGGCTGAGCCCCCCTCCCAATGGCTTCTAAGAGGTCTAATAAAACTTTTTGTAAAGATTTGCAGCTGCGTTTGTGGTCGTTGTTGAACTTCAGAGGAATTAAAGCCTCACAGATCAGTGGAGAACCTGAATGTGGCTGCGCTGTGTGGTGGGGTGGGGTGGGGGCACACTCTGCCCCCTCCATGAGCCCTCAGTCCTTTCGAGACCAGACTTGGGATTTTTTGCATCAGAACTGGCGCGATGCATGAAGAGCATCCCACCCTGTTGGCCCCGCTCATGCCCTGTGCCCACCCCGCTGCTATATCCCCACCTCCATTCCATCCCCATGGCATTGGGAAAGCAGCACCCAGCAAAGCAGCAGCGCAGTGGGCAGCAGAGGGCAGCCCAGCGTTCACAGTGTTTGTATGCATGTGTGTCCCTTCTCATCTGCCCCACGGGACACGTGCATCTCCTCCCACCCCCACGTGGCACAGCCGTGTCTCTTCGCACCTCCCCATGTGGCGCATCTGTGTCCCTTTGCACCTTTCCAATGGTGCATCCTTGTCACACCCCCGTGCTGCTGCATGCGTGTCCCTGCATCCTGCCCAGACAGACACACAGTTATCACCTGATAACTGCTGCTCTATCTCGACGCCAGCAGGGACCCCCTCTCAGGGAGGTGCACGCATCGTACAGACCTCTCTTTGTTTCACCATTTTGCAATGCATGCTCCTCCTGGAACCAGTTCCTCATGCTCCTGGAGAGGAGGTGTGATGAGGAGCCTCTGTCCTTCCCATCTCCAAAAATCCCTAATGGGCATCGCAGGTTTTCTGCACTCCCAGGAGCGCGGATGGGGCAACGGGCTTCGGCACTGCAGGGTGGGGCTGCCCCAGGGGGCTCTCCCCTCCAGCACACAAAGCATTCTGCTCCCAGCCCCACAACTGGGATCCTGTGGGGTCTTCATGAGTGGTGACACTGCCATGACCCCAATAGGAGTGGCTGGCAGCGATTGCCAATGCCAATGCCAACAGTTGCTGTCATCAGGCAGCAATCACTGCTGCTGGGAAGTGCCGTCTGGGAGGCTTCCAGCACTCAGCAAGTCCTGATCTGCAGCAGTTTGCCAGCTGCTGGGCAGGCTACTTGGTGATTGACATGGGATGCTGACTGCTGACTGGTGGGATGCATCCCCCAGCAGTCCTGGGCATCACCATCCAGAACCGAGCATAAGGGCGGACACCAGATTCCCCTTGAACCACATCTACAGTGGTAAAAACCACCATCACCCCATGGAGACCCTCACCCACAACACCCCGCATGCTCCAGAAAAATCCCACTTTCTTCATCTCCACTGGGAACCCCAAATGGGCAGCTCCCTGTAGTGCCATCTCCACCCAGAACAAGCATCAGGGCAGACACCACATCCCTGTTGGGATGAACCACATCTACAGTGGTAAAAACCACCATCACCCCATGGAGACCCTCACCCACAACACCCCGCATGCTCCAGAAAAATCCCACTTTCTTCATCTCCACCGGGAACCCCAAATGGGGAATCCCCTGCAGCACCACAGACCTGCTCTGCTGGCTCTCTGCAAAGGTCTCTTTCGGCGTTTCCTTGTTTTGCCCTAACGAGTTTGGTGCGTCCCTCCCTTGTTAACGCCGGCAGCAGTCGGTTCCTGGAGCTGGGCATGATGTGTCTGCTGGGCGTTCTGCGTGCCGTGCGGTGGCCTTGCACAATTCCTGGGGTTATCGTCCCAAAGTTATTCGAGGGTGTCACAAATCGTAGCTCAGGGAGAGTATAAAAGAGCCCTCGCTGCACCGCACAGCCAGCGCCGCTGCCGCTGCTCTCCTGCTCACATCGCTGTCGGAGGAACCCCACGACCATCTGTTGGTGAGTGGTGACCCCCAAGCGGAGCTCCTGGAGGGCTCTGCCTCTTCTGTAATGCTTGGCTGCTTTTGTTTCCCAGTGAGATGAAGACCGACCTGGAGCTCGCGCTGGAGTGCGCCATCAACATCTACCACCACTACGCCATCCGGAACCCAATGGATGATTACCTGAGCCGGAATGAATTTGCCACGCTGCTGAAGGAGAACGCCAAGCCTTTCCTCGCCGACACCGTGCCGGTGCGCTGCGCTGCTCAGCGTCTGTCTGTCTGTGGGAGCTCCATGGGTGGTGCTCTCCTGGGGCACGGGAGGGCTGAGACTCTCTGAAGGGGGTGAGGGGTTGATGGGGTTCTCCTGAACTGGGCAATTTTGCATGGACCATCCCCAGAGTTGGGTCAGTGATGAAGGTGATGGGAAGTGCGGAGCGCCAGGATGGAGCTGTGGGGTTGTGGGGGACCCCATGCCCTGACTCATTTTGTCCTCCCGCAGCCCAACACGTCTGTTGATGAGTACATCAAGCAGCTCTTTGCCAAATCTGACAGCAACCACGATGGCCGCTTGAAGTTCACCGAGTTCCTCACCACGCTCAGCCTCGTGGCCATCGATGCCCACAACCGGTCCCACAAGAAGCCTGGGGACCATGGCCATGACCATGGACATGGCCACGATCATGGACATGGCCACAGCCACAGCCATGGCCACGGTCCCCACCATTAAGGCCGTTCCTGCAGAGCTGTGCTCCTCCAGCAGCAGCATCTCCCCCGTCTGCCCATGAGCACACAACCAAGGCTGCTCTCTCTGCCTCTGCCTATGACACTGAAATAAATTGTTTTTCTCTGTGCACCAAACATACCTGTGCTGTGTCCTGTGGTCTGGGGGGAGGGGGGGGGACACGCACCAGCTCAACCTGCAGCCATGGAGGTCACACGCAGACAGCATGTGGCAGAAATGGGATGTGGGGACATGGGAAGAGGGGGTGGCACAGGGCATCCCCATCCATCCTGCTGTTCCCTGGGGGGGAGAAAAGCTGCACACAGCTCGTGCTGGGCTGGTTCATGTGGCTGTGTCCTGCAGTGCCCACATCCCAGCAGATCCCCACCAGCTCCCTGAGCCCCTTGCACAGCAGTGCTTGTCCCCTGCACCCCACACCTCAGCACTGGGTGTCCTGGGCAGCCCCTCCTGCCCTTGAATGGGATCTCTGGATGCTGCTGAGACCCAGCTCAGCTGGTAACCCTGAGATGGAGGTGATGCTTTTGCAACCCACAAAGCAACCAGCAGTTTCCTGCTAGCCACAGTGTGGCAGAGGGGCAACAAATGATGTAGAGGGGCTCTGGGGATGCAGTGCTGCACGATGCAGCCCCATGCTTTTGTCTGTGCAGGGTGGCAGTTCCTTGGAATCCAGCAGGTCCACGTGCCACCACCTGCTTGTGGGGACCTGACCCAAAAGCAGGATGGAGCTGTGCATTTGCGGGCAGCGGTGCATGGAGAGGGAAACCTCAGGCTTGGGGAGGGGGGGACTTGGCAGCACCAAGTTGGGGAAGGAAACGTGGGGCCGAGTGGTTGTTTGCACCCAGGGACGCCAGTCGTCGCTCTCCGACGCTGCGATTCAGCCACTGGGGAGCAGCTCTTGTTCCCCATTTGGGTGCTGTCCCCCTCCAGGACATCACTGCAGGTTTGGGGAGCATCACTGAGGTGGGTGGGAGCGGAGGACCCGTGGCCCTGCCCTGAGGGGACACAGCAAACACCGCCCAGTGACTCCTGGTGATGACAGGTGGGGAATGAGGATGCAATTTGGGACTGTCGAGAAGCCTTAATGACAGAAGGAAGAGAAAGAAACAATAAAGTGAGTCAGGGATACCAGAATAAAAATCATGCAACAGATCTGCTTATTGCTCCCGGCTGCGAGAAGCGCCCTCCGAAAACACTCTTTGTTTTTGTGTCCCCACCTCTTCCCAGAACCTCCTGTCTAATTTTTACATCTTGTCATTATCTTCATCCTTTCAGAACCTGCTGCTGTTGCAAAACCTCCAGTTGAAGCTCAGGGCAGTACAGACCATGACCCCGGATTTTTTTTCCTTCCTTGAACTCAGTTTACTCCAAAGAACAAGAGGGAAAGTCTGGTGCCAGCGACGTGAAAGTAGCAAATAATGGAAAATCATCTGGAATCCCAACCGTTGCATGAAGATAACGCTTCCATCTTTGCTTGCGTTCAACCAGTTGATAATGCAGAAAACACGGGGCCTGCAACCGTGTTAAAAACACGTCCACATCACTCTGAACATCCCATCTTCCTGCTATGTTGGTGTGGCAGAGGACAGAACGCTCAGCACGTTGCCAAACCCGCAGCTTCGGCGCATCGGCTTGGCGGGCTCCGCATTTCTGTCGATGTTTCCCCATTCTTTGTCCTGACGTGGGGGTGGCAGGACAGCATTTCTGAAGCCCGGTGGGTGCAACCAGGAACCGAGATGGGGACAGGCACAGAGGTCCCACCTCGCAATTTCCAGGGGTGGGAAATGCTAATTCAAGCTGTTGCTTGCACCAGGTGTGTCACTGCCTCTGATGAAAGAGATCCTCGGGTGCATATAAAGGGCCATCCAGGAGCTGGGATCACTACAACGGACCCATCCTCTGCAAACCTCCTCGCAGACAAGGGTGAGTGGCATTGGAGGGATTCCTGCAGCAGATGGGGGGATGAGGGTGAAGTGACTTTGTGCATCACTTCGTATCACACCTGTGTTGTTCCGTTTCCCCCTTTGGGGTGGTGGGTTAATACCACGTAATGGCATTTCTGTGCCACTGTTAGCAGGGGTGGAGAAGTTTCTGCCTTGGGGTGGCACCTGCTGAGAGCAGCACAACCTGGTAGTGCCTGGCAGCACGGTGTGGGGTGCTTGGCTTTGTCCCCTGACGGCCCCAAGCTCTGTCTGCAGGTATCCCACCATGTCCACGCACACCACCGCCGTACAACCCAAGGACCAGCAATTCCCAGGGAACTGCACTCTGGAAAAGGCCCTGGAATCCATCGTGAACATCTTCCACCAGTACAGCATCCGTGAGGGTCAGCTGGACCTCCTCAACTTCAATGACTTCCAGACAATGCTGACTGAGCAGGCACCCAACTTCCTGAAAGTCTGTGTGAGTGTCCTGGGGGGGGGCTCAGCTGAGCTGGTCCTGGGGGTGCATCAGTGGGAATGGGGTGCAAACATCTCTGAAGGGCTGTGGTCTATCAGATGCAGCGCAGCCATGCACTGTGGGACCAGCCATGCTCATAGAATGGCTTAGGTTGGATCCACTGCAGAATGCCTTGGGTGGGAAGGGTCCTGAAAGATCCTAGGGCTGCAGAATCCCTTGGGTGGGAAGGGTCCTGAAAGATCCTAAGGCTGCAGAATGCCTTGGGTGGGAAGGGTCCTGAAAGATCCTAGGGCTGCAGAATGCCCTGGGTGGGAAGGGTCCTGAAAGATCGTAGGGCTGCAGAATGCCTTGGGTGGGAAAGGTCCTGAAAGATCGTAGGGCTGCAGAATGCCTTGGGTGGGAAGGGTCCTGAAAGATCCTAGGGCTGCAGAATGCCTTGGGTGGGAAGGGTCCTGAAAGATCCTAGAACCACGGAACTGTTGGGTTGGAAGGGACCTCACAGCCTCCCCATGCTGACCCTTGTTAGGAGCCGGGTGCCCCCCCAGCTCAAGCTGCCCAGGGCCCCATCCATGTCTTTGGGCACCTCCAGGGATGGGACACCCACAGTCCCACATAAGGCAAGACCCATCCTTCTCGGGAATAAAGATCCCAATGATCCCACATCCTCCAAATGCTTCTCAGCAATGAAAGGAACAGGGTGGGGGTGGTGCCCACCGGTGGGCACACAGCCTGGGGAGGGGCACTG
>NW_011144470.1:0-612 GCF_000146605.3 Meleagris gallopavo
AAAAATTAAAAAAAGTCGCCTAAATTGTAGAAAGAGCAACAGGTTTCCTGTGCTGGGCAGGGTCGGTAACTCCTGGAAGACATCCCTGACCATGTACAGAAGAGGCTCCTTATTAGATAAAACTCTCTACCAGCAAAGAGAACAAATCCACCCGGAGTCAGCACACAGCAAGGGGAGCTCGCTCAGCCCAGGACAGCAGCCAACGACTGACAGAGCTCCAAAGCGCCCCACTCCCACGGCGCAATGCCCCGGGCTGCAGTCGGCCCCACTTACATGGTCTCTCCCGTCTTGGCAACATGGCAGAGGAACTGGTCTAGGATCGGGCACACCTCCTTCTTCCCCCTCTTCTCAAAATCTGTCGGCATGAGGACGGCACGAAAAGAATGGAAACAGAAAACAGAGAGACAAAAATTATATTAAAAATCGTAGCCACCGCTTGAACTATCAGCACGACTCCCTCAGAAATATCTGCCTGCTCCAACAACGCCTCAGCTGATCCCAACAGCTCCTCCGACTTTCCAGCCCTGGGAATCGCCAAGATATTTTCTTGTGGAGAAACTAGCGCACCTGGGCGGTAAAAGTTGGTGCGCGACTTCTGGGGAGCGGCGGGCG
>NW_011144471.1:0-855 GCF_000146605.3 Meleagris gallopavo
AAGGAAAGGAAAGGAAAGGAAAGGAAAGGAAAGGAAAAAAAAAACACGTAGAAGCAAAACATTAGAGACTGCAAATAAAAGTACTGACATTGGATAAGGGAAGCTAAAGATACAAAATGAAAAACAAATGCATGCTTCATTTGTGTAAGGAAATGAGAGAAGCTATTTATATTATTAGAATCAAATCTCTGCTATGATATAGGTCCTGTATGAGAGAAAAAATTATTGCAACTGTTCAGAAAAGGCAAAAATACTTAATAAAAAGCTGTTCTCTGTTATAAAACAGATGCATTTGGTAAAAATTTCACTTCTATATTTGAGGTAAGAGCATTCCTACCTTGCAGTGCTAATGAATGACATTACATTTCATCTGCATGACAAATTGGGCAGACACTAAATGACAAAAAAAGAGGAACATTTTTAGACTCGGTAAATTAAATAAGTAAATTGAATAAGCCAAGACTGTTAAAAGAACTTTCAAATAAGCTCTGAGATATTCATATTCATTTTAAAGAAGATGTAAAACATGAGGAGATTCCAAGAACCTGAAAAAGGTAATGTTGTTCTAATGTTTTAAAACAGCTGATTTTTGACTGCTTGAATATATGATTCTGATACTGATTCTGAGCAAGCAGGTGAAGCAATAACTAAAGAATTATAGGACATTTACATAATCAATTGCAGTTAACCTTGAGAAATTTGAGAAATGCAGATCACTTTTCAATGAGCAGCAAGCTTATTCAGCCTCAGTAGTCTGAGAGAAATTTATGCTTGTACGGTATTTGACTTTGTTTCATATGACATCTGAAAAGTTGCTCTGAAGGTAATGCCTCCTATTTACTTCCATGGCAATCA
>NW_011144472.1:0-662 GCF_000146605.3 Meleagris gallopavo
AAATTAAATCTTATTTTTACAAAGAATTTTTAAGAATATGGAAACAAGATCAGATCAGATTATTCCCATGAATTTAATAATGTGTTGGGTTTTTTTTAATCCTAGATTTTAGAATAAGTTGCTTTGTTCTCACCTTTCCCCCTCAGTTAAATTTGCTAAAATTTCATAACAAAAATCTGCTATGAGCAAAAGCCACAAGCTTCTTCTCCTTTGGAAATGTGAAAGCCATTCTTCAGTAGTTTAAGTGGAAAGTTAGTAAAATACACTTAGTATCTCAAGCAATTTTAGTTTGATTAATTAATATTTTCAAAAGAAATGGGGAAACTGTCAGATGATCTCCAACACACTCTAGTGGATATGTGGTTGTTTACTATTTATTCTTGGTAAATGAAAGAGCTTTAGAAAACTGCTATAATTTTTTCAACTATTTGGAAGAATCATACACTTTTGTATCACCAAGGTTGTGAAACTATAAAAGAAATAATTTTTCTCTGGGAAAGCAAAGGACTGATGTGTTTAAGAAAAGTGTAAATATCATTTGAGAGTTTATATTAAGTGCCTTTATCTATACATTTCTTTAGAAGGACTTTTTAGGACACACAGTTAATTTAAAAATAATAACGCAGACTATTACAAAAATAAGACTGAAATTCCCCCCCTCC
>NW_011144473.1:0-852 GCF_000146605.3 Meleagris gallopavo
GGCGTTTGGCTTCACCGAGGCGTATCTGCTGGCCCTGCACGACAGCACCTTCCTGCCCTACTGCAGCACCTTCCTCTTCAGCTGCCAGAGGCAGAGGGGCCGCGGTGGGGCGGTGAGCGGGGTGGCCTGCCTCAGTTTCCCTTTTCGTGCCTCAGTTTCCCTTTTCGTGCCTCAGTTTCCCTTTTCTGCCTCAGTTTCCCCATCCCTGTGCCTCCAGTTTCCCTTTCTGTGCCTCAGTTTCCTCCTCTCCTGCCTCAATTTTCCCCCCACCTGTTTCCCCTCTCCTGCCCCATTGCCCGTCTGGGGTAGGATAGAGAGGAATGGAGAAGGAAGGGGAGGGAAATGGGGCAGGAGAAGGAAAACAGAGGTGGGAAGGAAATTGAATAACATATGGGGCTTCAGTTTCCCCCTCTTCTGCTGCATTTTCCCCATCCCTGTGCCTTAATATCCCCATACGTGCCTCAGTTTCCTCCTCTCCTGTCTCAATTTCCCCCCACCTCAGTTTCCCCCCTCCCACCCATTCCTCCCCACCTCCTGTCCCAGTTTCCCCATCCCCATGCCTCAACTTTCCCCATATGCGCCTCAGTTTCCCCATGCCCTGCACAGCCCCTCTTTGGGGCTGACCCCCTGTCCCCCCGCAGCAGCAGCCTCGCACCCAGACCTACACCCCTGTGAGCGGCCGCTGGGACCCCCCCCAGGCAGCACCACGTGCCGTTTGCCCCCCGTCTGGGCCTGGGGGCTGCGCTACAGCCGGCAGCAGCGGGCGCGATTCCGGAACCCGGCATGGGACCCCGGCCCCGTGGGGACCCCCGATGCTGCGGATCCCCCGAACACGGGCACGGTGAGTGGGCT
>NW_011144474.1:0-571 GCF_000146605.3 Meleagris gallopavo
TTTTTGCTGTTTTAATGCTTTTCTTGCTTATGATGGAAGGGAATGAGATTTTTGATGTGAAAAAAAGCACACTGTTTAAGAAGATACTTGTAATTAGAAATGAAACAACTTCTGTGTCTTGCACTGAGAAACGTTTATGGGGTGTCTTTTAGTTTATTTACCTTGCATTTTAAAAGCAGTGGGATATTAGAAACCAAGGTACAATTACACTTTGTAAAGTCAAGACCAAATATTTAGTAATCTATTACAAATGACTGAACATAATAGCCACACTTGCTATGTGTTATGAAAAGCACAGTGTTATGAAAAGCTAAGCTAACAGATGGGGTTTTTTTTGTTTGTGGATGTTTCAAAGAGCACTAACATGAATGCCAATTCCCAAGAATCAAAGATGTTAGTCAGAATTCCTTGAAGAAATAAACTGAAGCAAAGATGGGACTTTGCAGGTAAAGAACTTGGGACCTTTCCCTGAGAAATTATGTTCTTCTAACAATGTAAAATATATCAACAGTAAATTCTTAGGACTGTTTTCCTTATAGTAATGTGCCTCTATAGCAAAAAAAAAAAAAAA
>NW_011144475.1:0-843 GCF_000146605.3 Meleagris gallopavo
ATCAACTATCTGTCATTGGAGACTAAGAGAATTCAAAAATATTTTTTTTTCTTGCTTTGTGGCGTTTTTAGCATTTCTTTCCTGTTCCTCTAGCAGGAGTGCTGCTGTGATCACTCTACAAACTCAATTTCATTTCATCAAGACAAAGGACTTGACGCAATTCCTTTGAAGAACAATGTGATAACATGCTTGGCTGTATGGAACTACTAGCTGTGCCATTTTTTGCCAATGTTGAATCCTTTCTTCTAAGAAGTAGTTTGTGTGGACGACATAAAACTACAAACAGAGTCACTTGCTTATCTGCAGTATCATTCGTAGTCATTTCACAAATTTTACAGTAGGGATTTCCACAGGTTATAGTAGATATTTTATTCTATTCTGTTAAAGTGTGGACAACACAACCCTATCAAATGAATTACATCACTCTCAATGTGGTGCTTCTTCTGGTCTCAGTAATTGTACATAAATTTGCTTAGGGCTGACAAAATACTCCACTCCTATTTACAAGCAACCATTCTGTTGTACTGCGGGAAAAAAAAAATCAGAGTGTTTTCTATCCACATGTGTTGTCAGAGGATAACAAAACATGCTGGTGGGATATCGAGTATCCAGGTATTCATTTATGGGTAGGAGAACCTTATCACACCAATATATTTAAACTACTATTAGAAAACAAGCATAGCTGATAATGTTTACTATTTTCTGACAAATTAAGACCAGCCAGAAAGAATAGAATCCAGGTAATCAAGCTTGTTTTAATAAGATAAGGAAATAAAAAATAACAAGCAAACAAACAAACAATACAAACAAAAAAAATACAAAATAAAATCAACCACTCTCCCA
>NW_011144476.1:0-798 GCF_000146605.3 Meleagris gallopavo
GGGTTTGGAGCCATTTCTTGGGGTTTGGGGCCATTTGTTGGGATTTCGGGGTCATTCGTTGGGGCTTCGAGGTCATTTGTTGGGTTTTTGTGATGACTGATTTTTTTTGGTGCCGTTTGTTGGGGTTTTTTGGTCATTCTCGGTGTTTTTTGTGTGTTTTCTTTTTGGGACTCTGTTGTGGTTTTTAGTGCCACTTGTTGGGTTTTTGCGTCATTGATGCGGTTTTTGGTGTCATTTGTAGGGTTTTTGTGTCGCTTGTTGTGTTTTTGTGGTCAGTGCTGGTGTTTTTTGTGTTTTTTCTTGGATTTTGGGGCTTTTTTCTTGACATCAGCTGTGTTTTTGATCTCATTTCCTGGGCTTTTGGGATCCCTGTTGACTTCCGTTGGGTTTTTGGCGCCACCTGTTGGGTTTTTGTGATCCTTGCTGACTCCTCTTGGATTTTTGCGGTCATTCTTGGGGTCTTCGGAGCCATTTGTTGGGTTTTCGGGATCTTTCCTGATTTCGGTGGGGTTTTTGGCGTCACGGCTGGGTTTTCCGAGCTCGGGGCGCTTCCCTCGTTAACGCTGCCCGCTAATTGCTCAGGTCCGCACGGCGGTGGCTCGGGGGGACCTGGCTCAGGCCGAGGTGGCCTCGCGGGAGGCGCGGAACTTCGCCTTCATCTCCCTGGCCGTCGGCGTGGCCGCCACCGTGCTGTGCACCATCCTCACCGTCGTCATCCTCATCGCCGCCCAGCACCACGACAACGACTGGGACCCCTAGTCGCCATGGCAACCGGCGCCGGGCCCACCGCCCCCCTCC
>NW_011144476.1:804-2141 GCF_000146605.3 Meleagris gallopavo
CGTAGCAACCAGGCAAGGCTCCGCCGGGTGATGTTGCCGTGGGATTGGCTCCCTGCGTTGCCATAGTAACCCTTAGCCCCGCCCCCAGGGATGCTGTTCCCGTGGGATTGGCTCAATGTGTTGACATGGTAACCCTTAGCCCCGCCCACAGGGATGCTGTTCCCGTGGGATTGGCTCAATGCGTTGCCGTGGTAAACCTTAGCCCCGCCCACAGGGATGCTGTTTTCATGTTGATTGGCTCCATCTGTTGCCATGGTAACCCTTAGCCCCGCCCACAGGGATGCTGTTCCTGTGGGATTGGCTTAATGTGTTGCCATGGTAACCCTTAGCCCCGCCCCCAGGGATGCTGTTCCCGTGGGATTGGCTCCATGCGTTGCCGTGGTAAACCTTAGCCCCGCCCACAGGGATGCTGTTTGCATGTTGATTGGCTCAATCTGTTGCCATGGTAACCCTTAGCTCTGCCCACAGGGATGCTGTTCCCGTGGGATTGGCTTAATGTGTTGCCATGGTAACCCTTAGCCCCGCCCACAGGGATGCTGTTTGCATGTTGATTGGCTCCATCTGTTGCCATGGTAACCCTTAGCCCCGCCCACAGGGATGCTGTTTGCATGTTGATTGGCTCCACGTGTTGCCGTGGTAACCTTTAGCCCCGCCCACAGGAACTCAGTGGCCATAGGGCTTGGCTCCGCCCACCCCACTGTCGCCATGGTAACGCCATGCCCCGCCCACCGGGATGCTCCGCCCACTGCCTTGTCACACCTTTGCCTCGTTTGCATGCCAAGCTCCGCCCCCTTCCGGTCATGTGATGGAATCGATGGACCAATAAAATCTCAGTGTTGGT
The DNA here is from genome assembly GCF_000146605.3 of Meleagris gallopavo. Taxonomy (NCBI): domain Eukaryota; kingdom Metazoa; phylum Chordata; class Aves; order Galliformes; family Phasianidae; genus Meleagris; species Meleagris gallopavo. The sequence goes on from NW_011144476.1 coordinate 1,646, forward strand.
AACAACTGGGTCCGGGTTTAATTAAGCAGTTCTTCATTAACGAAGCAGTTAATTAATGCAGAATGGGAGCCCTTCCTTGGTTCCCAGCTTAGTCTCCTTAATGAACTATTTATTAATTAATCTTCTTGCTAGCGATGTGAGGCTGTAATGATCGCATTTATTAATTAATCCTGTCATTAAGCCCAGGGAAATTGGGAAGTACTGGAAAATGTGGGGATTTGGGGTCAGTGTGAAGAATTTGAGCTGAAATTGGGGGTCACCGCTCCCATCTCAGCCACAGACCCCGCCCCTCAGTAACTGGTGGACCAATCAGCAGCTTGCTCAGCCCGTTTATTAATTAATCCATTTGTTAAATACGGTGGTCAAATTTGGAGAGAGCCGTGGCCCCATTAAGCACCAGAGAGCCCCCCCATCTCTTAGGCTCCGCCCCTTCACTCTTAAGACCCGCTCCCTCTTTTAAGCCCCGCCCCCTCCTTCAATCCCCGCCCACTCAGTT
>NW_011144476.1:4402-7221 GCF_000146605.3 Meleagris gallopavo
GGTCTTCCGTTTGGCTTTTGGGGTCTTTTCTTCGGATTTTGAGGTCTTCTGCCTTTTGATCGGCATCCTTTGGGGTTTTGGGGTCTTCCGTTGGGGTTTGGTTGAGGCTGATTGGGTTTTTGGGGTCTTCCATTCGGGTTTCGGGGTCTTCTGTTGGGTTTCGATTGATGTCAGTTGGGTTTTGGGGTCCTTTTCTTGGAATTTTGGGGTCTTCCTTTGGGATTTTGGGATCTTCTCTTAGGTTTTGGGGGTCATTTCTTGGGATTCGTGGTTCTTCCGTCGAGTTTTTGGGGTTTTTGTAGCTGCCAGCTGGGTTCTCATTGGTATCTATGGGGCAATCGGGGTCCTCTGCTGAGCATTTGGGGCCATCTGTTGAGTTTTTGGGGTCCTGCGTTGGGTTCTGGTTGACATCAATCGCCTTTTTTGGGGTCTTCCTTCGAATTCTGGAGCTCCTCAGTCGAATTTTTGGGGTCTTTCCTTCCATTTTTGGGGCCCACCGTTGGGTTTTCGGGGCCTCCCGTCGCGCTTCGGAGATCCTTACGGACCTCAGTCGGTTTTCGGAGGTCCTCCGTTGGATTTTCGGGGTCATTTGTCTCATTTTGGGGATCCCAACGGCCGTTCCCAGCAGTTTGGGGGGGCTCCAGTAGAACGCAGCACCAAGACCCCAACCCAGGGCGCTCCACACCGCGGCCACGGCGGAGAATCAGCTTGGAGAAGGAGGAGTCGGGGCTCAGCCACCAGCCGGCGGTGGGGTGGGAGTCTTCTTTTGGGGTTTTGGGGTCTTGCCTGGGATTTTGGGGGTCTTCTCGTGGGTTTTTGGGGTCAATCGTTGGGTTTTTGGGGGCCTTGGGGTCTTCAGTCGGGGTCTGCTTGGCAACATTTCGGTTTGTGGGGTCAATTGTTGCGTTTTTGGGGTCTTTGTGGGTTTCAGTCGGGGTCGTGTTGATGTCGGTTGGGTTCCTGGGGTCTTGGGTTGGGTTTTTGGGGTGGATTATGGGGGCTTTGGGGGCTCTGTTGAGCTCCATTGGGTTCTTATTGACATCGGTTACATTTCCAGGGATTTCCGTGGGGATTTTGGGGTCGATTGTTGGGTTTTTGGGGTCGCTGCTGAGCTCAGTTGGGTTCTTGTTGACATCGGTTACGTTTTCTGGGATTTCCGTGGGATTTTTGGGGCCGATTGTTGGGTTTTTGGGGCCATGCACTGGGATCTCGGGGTCATTCGCTGCATTTCGGGGGTCCGGGTGCCACTTTTGGGGACTCCCGCACTGATTGGTGGACACCCTGCTGCCGTCCCACGTGACCCACACATCCTCGCCCCCACCCCAACATGGCGCCCGGAGCCACGCCCCCTCACTCCGCCAATCCCAAGCATCCTCATTGGCTGACGCCAGCCCTGCTAACACCTGATTGGACACCGCAGCCATCGCCGCTGTGACCCCATTGGCCGTCTCTGTGCCGGTGGGTCTTCCATTGGCCGACTCGTTGCGCACTCCTCCCTCATTGGCTAGACTTCGCACTGCTCGTTGCTGATTGGCTGCAGTGACAGGGGCTGAAGCGCCGTCTTCCATCTCAACCAATAAGATCGCGAGCTGTGGGGGAGAGGGAGCGTGGCCAGGTGAGTGGGCAGGGCCAGGTGGAGGGGCGGGGCTAAAAGAGTGGGTGTGGTCAAAGAGGGAGCTCAGGGGGGCGTGGTTACATCGAACGGGCGTGGCCTGGAAGGGGGTGTGGCATCTAAACGCATGTGACCGAAGCGAGTGGGCGTGGTCACGCAAAACGGGCGGGGCCAACAATGGAGGCGCGGTCTCCAAAGGGGGTGTGGTCTCCTAATGGAGGCGTGGTCTTCAAGGGGGCGGGGCCGCAACTGGGGCTTCGTCTCCAAAGGGGGGCGAGGCCTGTACTGAAGGGCGTGGCCTTCGATGGGTGTGGTCTCCAAAGGGGCGTGGCCTCCGAAGGAGGCGTGGCTATACCAAAGGGGCGTGGCCTCAAAACGGTGTGCCGTCAATTCGGGCGTGGCCAAGTCAAAGGGGGCGTGGTCAAGCTGGGTGGGCCCCCCCGTCCCAACACCTCAGCGCGCCGCTCCGAGCGTCCCCCGCGGGCACTTCCGGTGTCACCCGTCACTTCCGGTCTCAGAGCCGCACTTCCGGTGGTGAGCTCCGCATCCCCTTCTACCTCAGCGCCGGCGTTCGGAGGCGGAGCTCCCGGCCCGGGAAGGACCGAGAAAACGGCGGGAGGGTCGGAACTCCTCTTCCGTCCCTCCTTGGGTCCCGCGGGACAGGAGGCGGTGACTCCTCGTCGGGATCTGTGCCGACAGAAGAAAAGGGCAGGGTTTCGAGCTCAAAAGGGCAGATCGAGGCGTCAATGGAAGGCAATAAAGCCGGTACGGAGGGCGACCGGCGCTGCGCCGGGTGCCTCCCGTCCCTGGAGGCTTTCAAGGCCAGGCTGGATGAGGCCCTGCTGGGCCCGGCAGGGCGCTGCGCTCCGCGTTCATTGCAGAGGAGTTGGGCCCTCAGAGCTCCGTTCCGTCCCCGAGGATTCCGCGGTCCGGTGCTTCCATGGCCGTTCTTTCACGGCTTATGTGCAGCACTTCCGGTCTGCGCGCCGCACTTCCGCCTTCAGCCCCACCTCCCTTCCGGCGGCGCGGACCAATCGGATCGCTCCACCCCTCGGTCGCCGTGGGAACGGCCCCGCCTCCTCGCGCGTTTCCATGGAGACGCCGGAAAAGGGGCTCCGGGGTGGGGCTCGGGGGGCGACGGTGGGCTCCCATTGGTGGGCGGCGCCGTCAGTCGAACGTGGGCACTTCCGGTGGCGCTGTGAAGGGG
>NW_011144476.1:8270-8608 GCF_000146605.3 Meleagris gallopavo
TTGGGTTCGGGGTCAGCCTTTGTGTCCCAATTCCTCACTTTGGGTCCCCCCATGGGGATTTGGGGTCAATTCCTCCCCTTTGGGGTCTCCACATTGGGGTTTGGGGTCAACTTTGGGTTCAATTCCTCCCCTTTGGGGTCTCCACGTTGGGTTCGGGGTCAACTTTGGGTTCAATTCCTCCCCTTTGGGGTCTCCACGTTGGGTTCGGGGTCAGCCTTTGTGTCCCAATTCCTCACTTTTGGGGTCCCCCCCGTGGGATTTGGGGTCAATTCCTCCCCTTTGGGGTCTCTGCCTCCTCCAGCCGTGCAGTTTCTGACCCCCCCCCAGACATTCATTCT
>NW_011144477.1:0-555 GCF_000146605.3 Meleagris gallopavo
TAAAATCTTAAAATTTTATTTTAATTTAGAATTTTTTTAGAAGTTATGAAGTGCAAAAATATCAAAGTTAACTCCAATCTTTAACGTGCTTCTTTAGCTGTAGCTGGAGATGCAGTTGCAGCAGCTACAGAGAGATGCAGTTTTTAGCTTTAGTTCTGTTTCTATTTTTGAGCAAGCAATGCACCCAGTGGAAGTATAATAATTGAAAACTATACTATTTACTTTTTGAATACTATATCATATTTGCAAATGGTTGAATAAATCTGTTAAAATGCATTTATCATATTTTAAGTCAAATAATTTTAGTATTTGAAATCTAAAATTTGAATATCTGCATTCTGATATTAATTTATTGTTTGATAGTTATAATTCAAGCTGCAATGAGTGGTTCTGATTGCTTATATAAATAACATTATTAATTCTAGCTTATGTATAAGTTAATAAACAGTGCAGTATGCATTCTCATGAAAAACAGAGTTTATCTTAGAAAAGAGTTTTAAGAATTTTGATTGCCTAGGGTCTCAAATTAATTTTGATTTAATGACTTTTCAGATA
>NW_011144478.1:0-637 GCF_000146605.3 Meleagris gallopavo
CCCGAGGTGTCCCCGGTGCCACAGAGGGGTCCGGGCCAAGGGGACACCCCAAGCTAGGGCATGAGCAGGGGTGGGGTGACATGTCTGGGGGTCCCACTGCTATGGGTGCTCTGAGAGACACGGCGGGGCTGCGGGGATGGGGACACGGTGGGACCCCCGAGGCGGATGCTGTCCTTTTCGGAGGGGCCCCGGAGTGATGGCAGCTGCTAAAAATCAACCCGCTGCCATGGCAACGGCATCACTCCCATTGCAGAGCTTGGGTAGCAACCAGCTGTGTGGCAGCAGAGAGACCAGCGCTGGGAGAGGGCTGTTCGACCGCCTCCGCCCCGGTGGCACCTCCTGGGGATGGAGGGCAGCCCCACCCCGTGCCAACCCCGTCCCTTTGGGTCTGGCTGTGCTGAGGCCCCGTCCCCGGCCGACCTTTTCCCCACCCCGTAGGGTGATGAGAGACAGCAGCAGCGTGAGACGGGGCAGGAGCTGCGGTGACGGCCTTCAGGCCACCGCTGTGCTCCTTGCGTGTCACCACCTGCAGTGGGGCTGGGCGGACACGGCCCGTCACGCCGCTAATGGGCATTTGGTTCAATTAGCGGCGCGTCATCCCCGCTCCGCTCAGCCGGAGCGCTGACCCGAATACGCT
>NW_011144479.1:0-867 GCF_000146605.3 Meleagris gallopavo
CTCTTCACAGTCATCCAGCCACTCATCCCCAAGCCTGTAGTGCTGCTGTGGGTTATTATGGCCAAAGTGCAGGACCCAACACTTGGCCTTGTTGAACCTCATCCCATTCACCTCAGCCCAGCGATCCAGTTTATCTAGATCTCTCTGAAGGGCCTCCCTACCCTCAGGCAGATCGACACTGCCTCCCAACTTGGTGTCATCTGCAAACTTACTGTGGGTATACTCAATGCCTTCACCTAGGTCATCAATAAAGATATTAAATAAGATGGGGCCCCAATACCAACCCCTGGAGGACACCACTTGTAACAGGTCACCAGGTGGACTTTGTTCCATTAACCACTACCCATTGGGCACGGCTCTCTAGCCAGTACCTTACCCAAAGAAGATTATACATGTCCATGCCATGGGCAGCCAGTTTCCCCAGGAGTATACTGTGAGACATCATGTCAAAGGCTTTGCTGAACTCTGGATAGACTACATCAACAGCCTTTCCCTCATCTACCAGGTAGGTCACCAGTCGAAGCTGTGGGGGGCAGTGTCAAGGCTTTATTGAAGTCCAGGTAGGTCCACATCAGCCTTATATTGGCAGTTTATGTTCTTTCACACCTTTATCCATATATGTATGTAAGTTGATGGATAAGGTATTGGATAGATGAATTCCTTAGATGAATGGAAATACAGAATGATATAGCTTTTTTATTTAAATTTAATTATTTTGATTGATTCCCCTGAGGATCTAACCAGGGGTCTACTAAATTTTGAGTGGAAATAAATGAGATCAATACAGAAGAGGCAGAGAGCAACTTCTTAATTATACTTTAGAATTTGACAAACTATTATCCTATGAAAGGAAGAGCTAACCACAAT
>NW_011144480.1:0-863 GCF_000146605.3 Meleagris gallopavo
GAGTGAGGTGTAGGGGTGGAGAAATTGTACGCTCCACTTTAAAATCTAATTCAAAAAAAGGTCTCTGTGATTCATCCTTTCCAGCTCCAAGGCAAACAGCGAGATTGGTAGCACATTCATAATTCAACATGGTTAAATGCCAAGGGCCAAACAGAGAGCACCCTCCTGGCCAGTACGAGCAGAATGACATTCATGGTTGATTCAGTTCCTTGCAGCAAGTTGTGTAATTGGAAAAGCCAAGGGAAATGACCCCAGTCTCTGTGTCCTACCGATGTCAAAATACATTTGTATCACTCTGACAAGTGGCCAGCTCGAGGCTTCCTTAGGAGAGGAGCCCAACATAAAAGATAAGAGTTGCTAAGTAGCCTGCGCTACCTGTAGCCCAGGTAAGTTATATACTAAGACGGAGATGCTTCTAAGTTTTTGTGTCTTGGTTTTGAAAAGGACTAAGCAAAACAGACTTAGTTTGGTGTCTTAATTACATTGACTGTTATGCACCAATGTACTTAATGATACTTGCTGTACTTAATGTGTAGACACTGCTGTAAACCTTATCAGTGTGATCAACAAGAATGGAGGGGATATTTGAAAATGCTAAGGATTCAGATCTAAAATATTTATCTTAGATATCTTATACAGACTGTAGGTAAGAAAAAAATATAATCTAGAGAGGATTTGAAAGAGATGAGAGGATCTGAAGCTGATATCATTTGAGAGCTTGCAGGAGGGAGGACTGGTTCTGGGTTAACATCTATCCAATGCATTCTCCTATTGGATCACTAACGCACGGTGCAGTTTTACTAAAAAAGGTCCAGCCAAGGCTTTGAAAGTATGTAGCACTACAAACACTGTATTATTGACAG
>NW_011144481.1:0-1084 GCF_000146605.3 Meleagris gallopavo
TCCCCGCGGAGGGGGGGACGGTGGGCAACGGTGTCACCGATGGCCACCAAGGTTGCTCATTGGCCACCAACGTCACCCAGTGGCCACCAAGGCCACTCGCTGGACCCCAAGGTCACCCAATGGCCAGCAAAGGTCACCCAGTGGCCACCAACATCACCCAATGGCCACCAAGGCCACCCACTGGACCCCAAGGTCATCCAATGGCCACCAAAGGTCACCCATTGGCCACCAACGTCACCCAGTGGCCACCAAGGCCACCCGTTGGCCACCAAAGGTCACCCAATGACCACCAAAGGTCACCCATTGGCCACCAGTGTCACCCAGTGGCCACCAAGGCCACTCGCTGGACCCCAAAGTCACCCAATGGCCACCAAGGTCACTCATTGGCCACCAACGTCACCCAGTGGCCACCAAGGCCACCCGCTGGACCCCAAGGTCACCCAATGACCACCAAAGGTCACCCATTGGCCACCAACGTCACCCAGTGGCCACCAAGGCCACCCAATGGATCCCAAGGTCACCCGTTGGCCATCAAAGGTCACCCATTGGCCACCAACGTCACCCAATGGCCACCAACTTCACCAATAGTCTCCAAGATCATCCAATGGACACCAAGGTCACCAATGGCCACCAACATCAATCAGTGGTCTCCAAAGTCACCTGCTGGCCACCAAGGTCCCCCAATGGCCACCAAGGTCACCCATTGTCCACCAGTGTCACCCAATGGTGACCAACATCACCAATGGCCTCCAAGGTTACCCACTGACCCCATTGTCACCTAATGGCCACCAAGGTCACCCAATGGCCACCAAGGCCACCCAATGGACCCCAAGGTCACCCGTTGGCCACCAAGGTCACCCATTGGCCATCAGTGTCACCTAATGGCCACCAACGTCACCCAATGGCCACCAGTGTCACCCAATGGCCTCCAAGGTCACCAATGGCCACCAACATCAACCAATGGCCACCAAAGTCACCAATGGCCACCAAGGTCACCAGTGGCCACCCATGTCACCGTTTCCCTCAGGAGACACACAGGAGGGGACGGTGGCCACCAGCGGCCCCCAGAGAGGCTCATGGCTGC
>NW_011144482.1:0-552 GCF_000146605.3 Meleagris gallopavo
CAGCCTTGGTCAGTGGGTGACAGCAGTGAAGGGTGGGTGACAACAATGGTGGGTGGGTGGCAGCCTTGGTCAGTGGGTGACAGCAGCCACGAGAGGGTGACAAAAGCCACTGGAGGATGAAAACAGTGGTGGGAGGGTGGCAGCCTTGGTCCATGGGTGACAGCAGCCATGAGTGGGGGGCAACAGTGGTGGGTGGGTCACAGAAGTGGCGGGGTGGGTGACGACAGTGGTGAGTGGGTGGCAGCAGCCACGGGTGGGTGACAAAAGCCATTGGAGGATGACAATGGTTGAGAATGGGTGACAGCAGCCATGGATGGGTGACAAAAGCCATTGGAGGGTGACAACAGTGATACGGGGGTGACAGCTTTGGTCAGTGGGTGCCAGCAGCCATGGATGGGTGCCATCACTGCGCTGGTGATGAAGCCCGGACAGCATTGCTCTCCAGCAGCTCCACCACCCTTTGTCCTCACCCTCTCTGGGTGTCCCTCATTTATACAAATTACCTGGGAGGAATGAAGCTGCCAGGGGCTCGTTCTGGACGATTGGTTCCCG
>NW_011144483.1:0-1273 GCF_000146605.3 Meleagris gallopavo
TGTAACAAGCTGAGATTAGAACAATGTGGCAGTGGAGGACAAAGTTAAAAGTTTTGAGAACAGCTTGAGAACATTTGGTAATTAAGTGATAAGTTGTCCATAAGGCAAGTTAGGACTGGTTCAGACTGCCCCTCCCTCAGGGTCGAGAGTTTACAGCGAGACTACGAGCCTTTGTGAGGAAGACGATGAGCCTTCATCCCTCGACCACCAGGAGGAGACTCCCACTGCTCACGGCGCATGCGCAAGAGGGAGGGACGATATGCTGATGGGTTCTCGGAAATGTAATGAATACGTATGTGAATTCCAGGAAAATCATTGATTATTTATTAGTTTGGCCTTTATCTGTACCAAGCTTTTGCCCTACGGTGTAAGTTTGGTGGAGCTATCCCCCTTGCACCTGGGTGTATGCGCATTGCTAATAAAAACATACCTGATCTATATCCTTATTCAGGCTATAGGGTTTGATTTCCGCACATCAATATCACCTTGCCACGATCTCACAATGCTAAGTGTTATGTGCTTACCATGGTGGAGGCAACCACTGGGTGGCTTGAAACATATGCAGTACCCCATGCTACCACCCAAAACACCATATTAGGTCTCGAGAAACAAGTCCTATGGTGATATGGCACTCCAGAAAGAATTGAGTCAGATAATGGGACCCATTTCAAAAGTTCTCTTGGAAGTACTTGGGCCAAAGGTCATGGCATTGAGTGGATTTATCATATCTCCTATCACGCAACTGCTTCTGGTAAAATTGAACGATACAATGCGTTGTTAAAAACCATGTTGAAAGCAATGGGTGGTGGAACATTTAAGCACTGGGAGAAGCATTTGGCAGAAGCCACCTGGTTGGTCAATCACGATGGTCCTGCCAGCTCCCTACATATTGTAGAGGGAGATAAGGTCCCTGTAGTACATGTAAAGAACTTGTTAGGAAAAGCGGTTTGGGTCTTTCCAGCTTCTGGGAAGGGCAAACCTCTCCGTGGAACTGTTTCTGCCCAGGGACCTAGGTCCACTTGGTGGGTGATGCAGAAAAATGGGGATGTTCAATGTGTACCACAAGGGAATTTGATGTTGGGGGAGTGCAGTCAGTAATTCCACGTGTATATATATAGGTTTGTGTGTGTGTGTGTTTAATGTTTGTTAATTGTGGTTTGTTTGTATATATATTAAGCATGGTGTAGTGATGTAGAATAAGGGGTGGAATGTCATGGTTTTATGATTTTTGGTTATCGGTATTCTACATCATAACATCATGTAGTGCACTGGG
>NW_011144484.1:0-837 GCF_000146605.3 Meleagris gallopavo
GCGGAGCGGGCGGCGAGGTGAGCGCGGCGCGGTGCCTGTCCCGCTCTTGGGCGGCGGGACCGGTACGGGGCGGGACAGCTCCGGGAGTGCGGGATGCGGACGGGGAGCCAGGGGAGGGTGCGGAGAGGGAGCATTGGGGGTCCGAGATGTGCACCGGGAGCCCTGGGGAGCGAGAGCATCAGAGAGTGCGGGAGATGAGCCGGGAGCCTCGGGAGCGGATGCCCTACGGGGACGAGCAGAGCCACGGGGAGCGGGTGCTCTGCGGAGATGGGCTGGGCATTGGAACCCGGGGGCGTGAGATAGCCGGGTGTGCGGGATGACCGCTGGGATCCTCCAGGTGTGGGAGCCCCAGAGGATGCGGGTGGTGCATTGGGAGCACAGCAGCATGCTGTCACACCGAACAGGAGGTTCTGGCTCGCGGGGACCGGAGCAGCAGTTGGTGCCCAGTGCTGACCCTACTGCTCTCTTTGCAGGAGCTGGGTGGCAGCCGAGTCAAGTCCCACTACTGCCGTGGGCCGGATGGGTGCCACGGTGGGGCTTGGGCCCGGGGACCCCCAGGGTGGCTGAGCCATCCCATGGCGGCATCAAGTGCGGGTGCCTTTGCGTGGGTCTCCTTCCCCTCCATGCCCACGCGGCGCGTGTACTGCAGCGCGGCGCACCACGACGGGCAGCTCTTCGTGCTGGGTGGCTGTGGAGGCAGCGGGAGAGCCTTGGGAGCCGCCGAGGTGCTTGACCTCCAGGCCCAGCGCTGGACGGCGCTCCCTCCACTGCCCACGCCACGGGCTGGTGCTGCCACCCTTGCCGTGGGCAAACAGATCCTGGCGGTGGGCGGTGTGG
>NW_011144485.1:0-799 GCF_000146605.3 Meleagris gallopavo
CCCCTTCCCTCCCCTTCCCTTCCCTTCCCCTTCCCCAAATGTTCAGCTCTCTTACACCCATGGTCTGAGCCACAAACACCTCCCATCCCTCTTCCACTCCCTCCCTCTTCCCTCCTCCTTCCATCCTTCCGTCCTCCTCCGCCCTTCCATCTCTCTTCCATCCCTCCCACATTCTCTCCATCCTTCTATCCTTCATCCTTCCACCTCTTTTCCCTCATCCTTCCACCCTCCAACCTTTCTCCATCTCTCCACCATTCCTCCACCCTTCCATCCTTCCATCCCTCCTTCTTCCATCCTTCATCCCTCATCCCTCCCTCTCCCCTCCTTCTCCCCTCCCTCCATCCTCCTCCGCCCTTCCATCTCTCTTCCATCCCTCCAACCTCTCTCCATCTCTCCATCCTTCTCCCATCCTTCCATCCCTCCTTCCTTCATCCCTCCATCCCTGATCCCTCCACCGCTTTTTCCTTCTTCCATCCCTCCTCCATCCCTCCTTCTCCCCTCTTTCTTCCATCCCTCCATCCTCCTCCACCCTTCCATCTCTCTTCCATCCCTCCATCCTCCTCCACCCTTCCATCTCTCTTCCATCCCTCCAACCTCTCTCCATCTCTCCATCCTTCTCCCATCCTTCCATCTCTCCTTCCTTCCTCCCTCATCCCTCCCCCTTCCCTCCTTCTCCCCTCCCTCCATCCTCCTCCTCCCTTCCATCTCTCTTCCACTCCTCCATCCTTCCTCCATCCCTCCATCCTTCTTCAATCCTCCATCCCCCCCCTTTCCCTCCCTCACCTCCATCTCCCCACCG
>NW_011144486.1:0-831 GCF_000146605.3 Meleagris gallopavo
AATGAAAACGTACACACTGTAATTTTTTTTATAGCTAGTATAACCTGACATAATTTGTATTAAATCTGGCAATTTTTCAAAAATATTATATTACATGGAAAAAGTGGTGAGTTTTCTGCAATTTCATTCATGCCTTTACTGTTTTTTTTTCTTATTATTTAACTTATTGCTGAAAAGTGGTATTAACAAATTCCTTACTAGCATATTTGATACAATAATCTTATATCCTGGTTCATTTGACTTTTGCTAAACATTATGAATTAGTATTTTATTCTTCTGTAGAGCAGCAAACTGTTCGAAGCCCAAATTCGTTAGATTTATTTGCTTGCTTGTTTTAAATATTACTAAAAATTATTACTTTTCATCTTAAATGACATTTTGCATTTCTACATGAAATTACTGAGGTATATTCCAGTAATTTTTTTGTCTGACTCAGCTGAATTAATGGATAAAGTAATGCCTATAAAGTAGAAAGGAAAAAAAAAACTCACTAACTAGTTGTTTCTCTTAATGTTTCTCTTCTAAAGCCTCTCTGTAATGTTCTTTTGCGTGTTTATTGTTTGAAATCTGTTTTATGGTTTCACAACAGCTTCATTATTGTTTATAGCTATATCGTCCAAGAGAAATAAGAGTGCACTAATTTAGGGTAAATTTGAATCCTTGTTGGTCTTTGTTTGTTTAAAATCATAGAATGACAGAATTGTAGGGGTTGGAAGGGACCTCTAGAGATCATCGAGACCAACCCCCCTGCCAAAGCAGGTTCCCTACACCAGGTCGCACAGGTAGGCGTCCAGGCGAGACTTGAATATCTCCAGAGAAGGAGACTCCACA
>NW_011144487.1:0-788 GCF_000146605.3 Meleagris gallopavo
AGGGGGGGACATTGGGGGTAATGGGGACAATGGGGACATTGGGGACCTTGTGGGGTACGGAGGGTGAGGGGGACACTGAGTTGTAGGGATTTGGGGTTGGGGGACACGGTGCCAGCAGGGCTGCTGGGTGTCACTGCAGGTGACAGCGCTGCCACCGAGGAGCTGGGCAGTCCTGGTGACACCGATGTCACCAACGTGGACCCAAGAGCTTCAGGTGTCACCAACGTCCCCATGGATCTGGGACCTCCAGGTGCCACCAGGACCCCTATGGCCACCAATGTCCCCATGGATGTGGGGTCACCAAGTGCCACCGATGTCCCCATGGACCCAAGAACTTCAAGCGTCACCGCTGTCCCCAAGGATTCAGGACCTCCAGGTGCCACCAACGTCCCCATGGACCCAAGTGTCACCGATGTCCCCATGAACCCAACAGCTTCAAGTGCCACCAATGTCCCCATGGCGCCAGGACCTCCAGATGCCACCAGGACCCCTATGGCCACCAATGTCCCCATGGATGCGGGGTCACCAAGTGCCACCGATGTCCCCATGGCACTAGGACCTCCAGGTGCCACCAGGACCCCTATGGCCACCAATGTCCCCATGGATTTGGGGTCACCAAGTGCCACCGCTGTCCCCATGGCACCAGGACCTCCAGACGCCACCAGGACCCCTATGGCCACCAATGTCCCCATGGATTTGGGGTCACCAAGTGCCACCGCTGTCCCCATGGCACCAGGACCTCCAGACGCCACCAACGTCCCCACGGCCCCAAGAACTTCAAGCGTCAC
>NW_011144488.1:0-757 GCF_000146605.3 Meleagris gallopavo
CCCTCAGCCTGTCTTCACAGGGGAGGTGCTCCAGCCCTCTGATCATCTTTGTGGCCTTCCTCTGGACCCTTTCCAACAGCTTCACATCTTTTCTGTACGGAGGGCCCCAGACCTGGACGTAGTGCTCCAGATGAGTCCTCACAAGGGCATAAAAGAGAAGAGCAACCACCTCCCTATCACTGCTGGTCACCTCTCTTCAGATGAAGCCCAGGACACCATTTGCTTTCAGAGGTGCAAGAGCACACTGCTGGTTCATGTTCAGTTTTTCATCCATCAGGACTGTCAGGTCCTTCTCTGCAGGTCTACTCTCAAGGATTTTTTCTCCCAGTCTGTATACTTACCTGGCATTACTCTGACCCAAGTGTAAAATCTTGCACTTTGCAATGTTGAACCTCAGTTGGTTCACGCAGGCCTATCTTTCGAGTTTGTCAAGTTCCCTCTGGAGTTGTAATATGGGAAATACAGATGTAATGTAGGCAAGTCACAGAATCACAGAATTGTAGGGAAGGGACCTCTAGAGATCATCGAGACCAACCCCCCTGCCAAAGCAGGTTCCCTACACCAGGTTGCACAGGTAGGCATCCAGGCGAGACTTGAATATCTCCAGAGAAGGAGACTTCACAACCCCCCTGGGCAGCCTGTTCCAGTGCTCCGTCACCCTCACCATGAAGAAGTTCTTACGCACATTCGTGAGAAACTTCCTATGCTGCAGCTTATGTCCGTTTCCCCTCGTCCTGTCTCCACGTACCACTGAAAA
>NW_011144489.1:0-1112 GCF_000146605.3 Meleagris gallopavo
CTCGTGTGTGTGTGTGTGTGTGTGTGTGTGTGTGTGTGTGTGTGTTCAGAACTTTCTCTTTAAAATATTAATCCTCAATGCAAAGAAGCAAAAAGCAAAAACAAAAACAATTAAAAAAACTTCCCTTCCCCTCCCTTCCCCCCCAAAAAAACCCAAAAAGAAACCCACACCTTTTTTTCAGGAATGAGTTTGATTCGGTGGCAGAATTACTCTTCAGTAATGTAGGAAAAAAGTTGTAAGGAAGTAAGTTGATTTTCTAGATTTCAGAATTGTATTAGAATTCTTGACTCTTGCTTATATTCTCTGTATTCTGCCTTTTTCTTCAAGGCTAGATAGGCCGTGGTGCTGCTCCTCTGGAACATGTCAGCCTCTGTGTTCATACGGTTTAGTTTTTGATTATGTGCAAACTTGAATGCAAAACTAAAGCAGAAAGTAAGGAAAATAGGTAGAAAAACATACACATGATCTTTCTTTATTTTTTCTAAAAAAACATTAAGGTCTAAAGAAATGGAGCATCTATAGAGAAAGAAAAAACTAACAATTCAGAGATCAAATTGTTGGACACAGAAGGAAGCCAGCTAATAAGAAAATGAGAAAAAAAATCATAAGTTAGGGAGAAGTGAAGTTTCTAAGAGATGAAAAATTGAGAACAACCAAGTCTTCTGAGTATATATGAGCTTCAAAATCTTGGTTAGTATTCCTGTGAGTTAATACTATTTTTGTTGTATTTATAAGAACTAAGAGATGGGGAAAAGAAGAAAAAAAGGGTGGCATGAAAACTCCTCAATTCCATTGAGACTTCACTGCACTCATTTCAAAAGAGACAAGTTTTACTTTGAAGATTCTACAGTGAGGCTGAGAAGATTCATGTTTGGGTGTGAAAATGGGAAAAAAATATGTTACAATAAATTTTTGTTGCACACAGCAGAGTTTCTGCTTACGGCAACAAATGATTACTGATCTGTATGCTGTGTTTTTATTTTATTGGCTGCAGCACTACAATCTAAGACATGATATCATTGACATGATTTGTCTTTTCTGTTTTAAGTGGGCTCAGCTTAATATGCTGAAACTCTGCCTTCCTAGCTGTGGTGATGGGCATCTGCACAAAC
>NW_011144490.1:0-709 GCF_000146605.3 Meleagris gallopavo
AACATGATCAGGTAGACAAAACCGCCATTCCAGCACTGTTCGGCCAGGTAACTGCAAGGAAAGAGGTGCATGTGTTAGTAATGGCTCACCCCGCATCCTGCCCCGACACCGTGATGCCTGCATGACCTTCTGGGCAACACAGCTTCATTCAGAATGAGGACACACTGGGATACTTCCAAGCATCTGCAGAAGCTCCTTTTTCCTTTGGTATTAGAAATTTGCACTGACAAGCAGAGATCTGAGTGCTGCCTCCCAACAGCCCTATAAGACGCTCAGGCAGCAGTAACAGAACAACTGGTAATGCTACCAAATGGATTCCCACCACCGTGACCTCCAGACCGATGGCACAGCAACACAAAATGGCAGAGCAAGCAAAGCAAAGCAAAAAAGTGGTTCCAGTGGGGGGGGATTAATATAAATAAATAAATTCTGAAAAGTTAAAAATAGTCTGTGTAGCCTTGAGAAAAGAAGACTGAGAGGGGACCTGACCCAGTCTATAAACATCTAAGGTGTGGGGGGAAAGCGGCGATGCCAGACTCTTTTCAGCAGTGTGTGGAGACACGATGAGGGGAAATGGCCAGAAACTGGAGCATAGGAAGTTCCACACAAATGTGCACAAGAACTTCTTTACAGTGAGGGTGACGGAGCACTGGAACAGGCTGCCTACGGAGGTTGTGGTGTCTCCTTCTCTGGAGATATTCAAGACCCA
>NW_011144491.1:0-601 GCF_000146605.3 Meleagris gallopavo
GGCTGCGGGGGGGTCCCCAGGGTGCAGGGGGGGCGCCTTAAGGGCTGGGGCGCCCATCGGATGCCCAGTGTGTGCTACAGTGAACAGTGGGTGCTGATGGAGTGCTGGGGTGCCCGTTGGGTCCCCATTGCATATAAGGGTTTCCATTGGGTCCCCACTGGGTGTAAGGACACCGGTTGGGTGCCCCATGGGTGCTCGTCAGGTGGAAGGGTGCCCAGTGGGTGTGAGGGTGCCCACGAGGCACATGGATGCCATTGGGTGCCCGTTTGGGTTCCCATTCAGTTCCCACTGGATATTCATTGGATACTCAGTGGATCCTCTTTGAGCTCCCATTGGGTTCCCATTGGGTTCCCATTGGGTTCCCATTGGGTTCCTATTGGGTTCCTATTGGGTTCCCATTGGGAGCTCACTGGGTTCCCATTGGGTTCCCATTGGGTTCCTATTGGGTTCCCATTGGGCGCTCACTGGGTTCTCATTGGGTGCCCTTTGGGTGTGTGGGGGCCGGCTCTGTCCCCATGAGCTGCATCAGGAAGACTTCACACTAACCCTGCTCTTCTCTCCTCCCCCCTCCCCGACCCAGATTTCTGTTTTTTAATTTCCT
>NW_011144491.1:20157-22291 GCF_000146605.3 Meleagris gallopavo
CACACAGCCCATGGGGACACCCAAGCCATGAGGTCTCCATAAGGCCATGGGAATCCCAAAGCCATGGGGACCCCCTGGGGATCACAGGGATGCCCTCCAGCCACAGGGACCCCATAAAGCCATGGAGACCCCACAGAACCACGAGGATCCCTCCTAGCCATGGGGACTCCATCAAGTTGTGAAGAGCTCTGAGTCAGAGGAACCCCAAAAAAAACCATGGGGAGCCCAAAGCCATGGAGACCCCATGGGGAGCCCATAAAGCATGGAGACCCCATGGGGACCACAGAAATCCCCAGCCACAGGGACCCCCACGCTATGGGAATCATATAGAGCTAAAGGAACCCCACAGATCTATAGGGACCACAAAACCTTGGGCGTCCCCAAGTCACACAGACCCCTCAAAGCCATGGGGACCCCTCTGCCATGGAAAGACCCCACGGGAACCACAAGGCCCTTCCCATCATAGGGACCATGGGGACCCCAAACACATCGAGAGGTTCCATGGGAACCATGAGGACTCTCCAACCACGGGGGTCCCCCAAGCCACGGGGATCCTACAAACCCACAGGAAGCCCACAGAGTCACGGGGACCCCAAAGAGACCCACCTCCCACCGCAGACGTATTTCTTGACGAGCAGCACTCCGGCCACAGCACTAACGAGCAGCACGGCCACCACGGCCAGCACGATGGGTGTGGGGCTGGGGGACGTCGCCTGCGGGGACAGCATGTGGTCACCCTATGGGGTCAGCGCACCCCAAACCCACCTCGGGGTGGGGGGGCACCCACCAGCTGCCCGGGGCTCAGCAGAGTGCTGGTGCACTTCTTCTTCATGTCCGTCTCCTCCCTGCTGGGGCTCTCCCCTCCCCTGCATTTGTCCCCAGGAATCTTGCGGTACCTAAAACAAAATGGGGGGGAGGAGGAGATGCTCTGTGAGCCCCCAGGACCCCCCCCACCCCCAAACCCACCGAGTGCCCCGTGGGAGGTGGAGGGTTGGGGATGTACCCGCTGGTGCGCAGCAGCTCGCGGCGGCCGTAGAGGCAGAACTCCAAGTCGTGGCCCTTCAGCTCGGGCTGCTCCACGCACACAGACTGGTTCTCAGGGCGGTAATATCCGAAATCACTGCGGGGGGGGAGAGGGTTCAGCCC
Source organism: Meleagris gallopavo (assembly GCF_000146605.3). Classification (NCBI taxonomy): domain Eukaryota; kingdom Metazoa; phylum Chordata; class Aves; order Galliformes; family Phasianidae; genus Meleagris; species Meleagris gallopavo. The sequence continues at coordinate 21,304 of NW_011144491.1, forward strand.
CCCCATGGTGCCACCCCAGCAAGAGTGGGGCTGTCAGGATAAAGCGGGCAGGGATGGGGTGGCACTGGGATGAGGTACAGTGACATGGTGGCACTGCGATCATGCGCAGGGACAAAGCACCGGGATGAGGTGGGACACAGTGGCACTGGGATCACGCACAGGGACAGGGTGGCACTGGGGTGACACTGGGATAAGGGGGGCAGGGACTTGGCAGCACTGAGGTGGCAGTGGGATCGGGTACAATGACATGATGGCACGGGGATGAGGTGGCAGTGGGACATGGTGGCACTGAGATGGCACTGGGATCATGCACAGGGACATGGTGGCACTGGGATCATGTGCAGGGACAAAGCACCGAGATGAGGTGGGACACAGTGGCACTGGGATCACGCACAGGGACAGGGTGGCACTGGGATGACGCACAGGGATGTGGTGGCACTGGGGTGACACTGGGATAAGGGGGGCAGGGACTTGGCAGCACTGAGGTGGCACTGGGATCAGGTACAATGACATGATGGCACCGGGATGAGGTTGGCAGGGACATGGTGGCACTGGGATGGCACTGGGATCATGCACAGGGACATGGTGGCACTGGGATGGCACTGGGATCACGCACAGGGTCATGGTGGCACTGGAGTGGCATTAGGGTGGCACTGGGATGATGTGTGCAGGGATGGGGTGGCACTGGGGTGACACAGGGATAAGGGGGACAGGGACATGGCAGCACTGAGGTGGCACTGGGATCCGGTACAATGATATGATGGCACTGAGGTGGCACTGGGGTGAGGTGGGCAGGGACGCGGTGGCACTGGGGTGGCAGTAGGGTGGCAGTGGGATCATGCACAGGGACGCGGTGGCACTGGGGTGGCAGTAGGGTGGCAGTGGGATGATGCACAGGGATGTGGTGGCACTGGGGTGGCAGTAGGGTGGCAGTGGGATCATGCACAGGGATGTGGTGGCACTGGGGTGGCAGTAGGGTGGCAGTGGG
>NW_011144492.1:0-902 GCF_000146605.3 Meleagris gallopavo
CCAACACCCCCCAGTCCCATCCAATCCAGTTCTACCCAAACCCACCCCCATCCAATCCAACTCCACTCAACCCCAGCCCAATCCCAGTCCCATCCCACCCAACTCTATCCCAATCCACCCCCAACCCATCCAACCCGACACCAACCATCCCAACTCCATCCCAATCCCACCCAGCCACCACCTCCAATCCCATCCAATCCAGTTCCACCCATCCCAATCCCATCCCAGTCCCATCCAACCCAACTCAACCCCAATCCTGTCCAATCCAACCCCAACCCAACTCCACCCACACATCCACTCCAACTCCACCCAACCATCCCAATCCCACCCAACCTCATCCTAATTCCATCCAATCCAACCCCATCCCAATCCCAACCATTCATCCCAGTCCCATCCGACCCAACTCTACCCCAATCCTGTCCAATCCAACCCAACCCTGCCCAGCCACCTCCACGCCATCCAACCCAACACCATCCAACCATCCCAATCCCACCCAGACATCCCAACCACCCACCCCAATCCCATCCAACCCAACCCCATCCCTACCCTGCCCAACCACAATCACAACCGCCCCATCCAACCCAACCCCATTCCAATCCCACCCAATCCATCCTAATCCCAGCCACCACCCTAATCCCATCCAACCATCCAATCAAATTCTACCCAAACCAACCCCATCCCAATCCCAACCACCCATCCCAGTCCTATCCAACCCAACTCTTACCCCAATCCCATCCAACCCAACCCCATCCCTACCCTGCCCAACCACAATTACCCCCCTCCCCATCCACCCATCCAATCCAGCTCCATCCCAATCCCACCCAACCCCCTCCTAATCCCACCCAACCATCCAGTTCAACTCTACCCAAACCTAATCCAACCCCATCCCCGCCCCATCCAAC
>NW_011144493.1:0-633 GCF_000146605.3 Meleagris gallopavo
ACAAAAACAAACAAACAAAAAAATGGTTCTTTTTAGTGTCAAGATTATAAGGCTTCTCAATTCTCATAGGTCTTGTAAAATTATTTTATAATGAACTTCCACTTTTGAAAGTATTATAGGACAGAAAAGCATTCATGTTGATCTACTGTCATATTTATTACTGTTATTATTTTAATCAGTTTTTACATAGGTTAGGGTGCAGCCAGTATCAGGGCTATGGCAAAGCTGTTTCCCTCTCACATGAAGCACACTGGGTGCCCCAGTGAGGTATGCCAATGGACTATAACTTATGGAGCCTACCCACTGAGTGATACCAAGCACTGCATCTGCCACAAGGAGGTCAGGACCAGATCCAGCAGGATAGGCAGCAATCTGTGACAAGAGGATTTATGAAGCTGTAAAGCATTCAAGCCCTAAAAGACATGGACGTTAAATCCATTTTCCACTTGGACATGCCATGACTAAGGAGATTTAATTATCTGTGGGACCATACCATTCTGCAGCCATTTTGAATTTCCTTCTGCAAATGTGAGATCATAGAATCATAGAATAGCTTGGGTTGGAAGGGACCTCAAGGATCATCAAGCTCCAACACCCCCGTGGCAGGCAGGCCCACCAACCTCCATATCTAGT
>NW_011144494.1:0-1036 GCF_000146605.3 Meleagris gallopavo
ATCAATGCCCCCCAGCCCATAGCGATTCCCCCACCCCATATCAATGCCCCCTGCCCCATAGCAGTGCCCGCTCCCTAGCGGTGTCCCCCCCGCCCCCTAGCGGTGTCCCCCCGCCCCCTAGCGGTGCCGCCCGCTCCCTAGCGGTGCTGCCCCCTAGCGGTGCCGCTGCCGGCAGACGCTGTACACGTACCCCGAGAACTGGCGCTCGTTCAAGGCTCAGATCGCCGCTCAGTACAGCGGGGCTCAGCTCCGCGTTCTCAGCTCCCCGCCCCACTTCCGCTTCGGACACAGCAACCGCAGCGCCGACTTCCTGCGCAAGTTCCCCGTCGGGAAGGTGGGCGGCCCCACGGACCCACAGCGCCCCACGTCGCCCCACACATCCGTGCTACGGCCCCGTGAACCCCACATCGCCCCATGTATCTGCCATATATGGCCCCAGAACCCTTATATCGCCCTGTATCGCCCCATATCGCCCCCCACGTCCGTGCTACGGCCCCATGAACCCCACATCGCCCCATATATTTGTCATATATGGCCTCATAAGCCTTATATCGTCCTATATCACCCCATATCGCCCCCCACGTCCGTGCTACGGCCCCATGGACCCCACATCGCCCCGTATCGCCCCATATGTCTGCCATATATGGGCCCATAAACCCCATATCGCCCCGTATGTCTGTGCTACGGTTCCGTAAACCCCATATCGCCCCATATATTTGCCATATATGGCCCCATAAGCCCTATATCGGCCCATATCGCCCCGCACCTCTGTGCTACGGCCCCATGAACCCCACATTGCCCCATATATTTGCCATATATGGCCCCATAAGCCCTATATCGCGCTATATCGCCCCATATCGCCCCCCACATCCGTGCTACGGCCCCGTGGACCCCACATCGCCCCACATCGCCCCATATGTCTGCCATATATGGGCCCATAAACCCTATAGGGGCCCATATCGCCCCACACGTCTGTGCTACGGCCCCGTGGACCCCACATCGCCCCGTATCGCCCCATATGTCTGCCATATATGGG
>NW_011144495.1:0-697 GCF_000146605.3 Meleagris gallopavo
GAGGGGGGAACGTTCTTTGGGGGAAGCAGCCCTAAATGGGGTCTGGGGGACACAGATCCTGCAGGAGGGCATTGAGAGCAGTCGGCGGCAGCTGCTGATCGAAGCCTTCGTCTCTGCCGGCCGCGTGGACAACATCACGATGGTGATGGGGCTGCACCCCCAGTACCTGAGCAGCTTCTGGAAGACTCAGTACCTCCTGCTGCGCATGGACGGACCCCTCCCCTACCACAAACGTCACTACATTGCCATCATGGTGAGCGTGGGACCCCCAGCTGTGGGCGATGCCATCCCTCAAAAGCCACTTTGGGGTCGCTTTTGGGATTTCCAGCACCTTTTACAGCCAGAGGGCTGAGCTCCCCTCCCCCTCGCCCCGTGTCTGAGCTTTGTCCCCAAGGAAACCCCTCTGGGTGGTGGTGGGTCCCTGTGTGGCTTCTCCAAAGGCTCACACTGGGGTTGGGGCTGACCATCCGGCTGTCCCTGCAGGCAGCAGCCCGGCACCAGTGCACCTACCTGGTGGGGCTGCACATGGGGGAGTTCCTGCAGGCGGGGGGCAACCCGGCGTGGCTGCAGGGGCTGCACTGTGCCCCCCAGAAGCTCAGGAACCTGAACGAGATCAACAAGCTGCTGGCACACCGCCCCTGGCTCATCACCAAGGAGCACATAGAGGTGGGAGACCCCAGAATGCAGTCGTGGGGGG
>NW_011144495.1:2872-3228 GCF_000146605.3 Meleagris gallopavo
CTTGTGGGGTGGGTGGAAGTGGGGCTGCTGTGTGCCTTGTTTGGGGGGAGCCCCGTGGAGCTGAGCCCCCTTTCCCTGGGGTGACGTTAGCAATGATGCTGCTGTGCCCCCCATCCTGACCCCAGGTCTGTCCTGCTGCACATGGACTGGAGGGGCTGAAGGCACAGAGGTGTCGTGTTGGTGTCCCCCCCCTCACCCCAGGGCTCAGCCTGAGCCCCCTGCAATTGGGGACTGGAAGTGCCTTGAACCTGGGCCCTGGGCAGGGATTAGGGTGGGGGCTGCAGTACCTGCAGTGCCTTTTTTCCCCCCCACCCTGCACCCCCTGTCTGCTCTGCCCCACTGCAATGGGGAACTGG
>NW_011144496.1:0-691 GCF_000146605.3 Meleagris gallopavo
TTATGGGGTTTTATGGGGTCATTATGGGATGTGTGGGGTCATTATGGGGTTTTATGGGGTCATTATGGGATGTGTGGGGTCATTATGGGATGTATGGGGTTGTTTGGGGTTGTACGGGGTTCTATGGGGTTATTATGGGATGTATGGGGTCATTATGGGGTGTGTGGCGTTATTATGGGGTTATTATGGGATGTATGGGGTTCTTTGGTGTTCTTTGGGGTTCTGTGGGGTTATTATGGGATGTTTGGGTTCTATAGGCTTATTGTGGGGTTCTATGGGATGTATGGGTTTGTATGGGCTTTTATGGGGTTATTATGGGATGTGTGGGGTTATTATGGAGTGTATGGGGTTCTATGGGTTCTATGGGGTTATATAGGGTTATTATGGGATGTTTGGGATTGTATGGGGTTATTATGGGCTGTACGGGTTCTGTGGGGTTCTATGGGGTTTTATGGAGTTATTATGGGATGTATGGGGTTATTATGGGCTATATAGGGTTCTATGGGGTTATTATGGGATGTATGGGGTTATATGGGGTTGGGTTATATAGGGTGGAGTATGAGGTGGGTATAGGGAGCGAGGTTATATGGGATGGGGTTATATGGGGTGAGGGTATGGGGTTGGATTATATAGGGTGGGATATGGGGTGGGATATAGGGTGGGGTTATATGGGGTGGGATATGGGGTGGGA
>NW_011144497.1:0-836 GCF_000146605.3 Meleagris gallopavo
CCCACCCCACATCCCACCCCATACCCCTATACCCCACCCTATACCCCATACCCCACCCCATACCCCACCCCATACCCCACCCCATACCCCACAGCCCACCCCATATCCCACCCCATATCCCACCCCACATCCGACCCCACACCCCACATCCCCTCCCCTCACCCCATATCACACCCCACATCCCGCACCCCATAACTCTCACCCCATATCCCATCCTATACCCCACATCTCTGACCCCATATCCCACCCTATATCCCATACCTGACCCCATATCCCACCCTATATCCCATATCTGAGCCTATATCCCATATCTGACCCTATATCCCATATCTGACCCTATACCCCATATCTGATCCCATATCTGACCCCAATACCCCATATCTGATCCTATATCACACATCTGACCCCATACCCCATGTGCAACCCCATACCTGACCCCATACCCTATAGCTGACCCCATACCCCATATCTGACCCCATAGCTGACCCCATATCCCAACCTATATCACACATCTGACCCCATACCCCATGTCCAACCGCATATCTGACCCCATACCCCACACCTGACCCCAAATCCCACCCTATATCCCATATCTGACCCCATATACCCCACATCCTATACCTGACCCCGTACCCCATGTCCGACCCCATATCCCACCCTATTTCCCTTATCTGACCCCACACCTGACCCCAAATCCCACCCTACACCCCATATCTGACCCCATACACCCCATATCTGACCCCATACCCCATATCTGACCCCATATCCCACCCTATTTCCCTTATCTGACCCCATATCCCACACCTGACCCCAAATCCCACCCCACACCCCACCCC
>NW_011144497.1:21531-22023 GCF_000146605.3 Meleagris gallopavo
TGTTATGGGGTGTTATGGGGTGTGGGGGGGTTATATGGGGTTATATGGGGTTACGGAGTGTGGGGGGTTACGGGGTATGGGGTGTGGGGTACGGGATGTTTGGGGTGTGGGGTTATGGGGTGTGTGGGATATGGGGTGCAGGGTATGCGGAATGGGGTGTTGTTGCCTGACCCCATTACCGACCCCAAAACCGACCCCAATCCCGGCCCCAATCCCGCCTTCAATCCCACCCACACTCTGACCCCATTCCCACCCCATTCCCGACCGCAATCCCGCCCTGCAGTACCGGCGCTCACCGCAGTGTGGCGCTGTGGCCGCGTGTCCCGCAGGCGCTGTTCAGAGCCGTGAGTGCATCGAGGCGATCATCCGCCTGGCGTACGAGGAGCGGCTCTTCCTGCTGGCGGATGAGGTGCGGGGCGCCCCATAGAGCCCCATACAGCCCCATAGAGCCCCATGGAACCCCATACAGCCCCATAGAGCCCCATAGAGCCC
>NW_011144498.1:0-786 GCF_000146605.3 Meleagris gallopavo
ACGGCGCTGGTGGCAGCGCTGGCTGGGAGCCCCGCGCCCCCTTTGCACCGAGAGACATTGGGTATGGAGAGGGGATGTGGGGGGGCTCGGGGGTCACGGTGTGGGAGGGACACGGTGGGGATGCTGAGTGTAACGGTGGCATAAGGGCACAGAGGGGAAATATGGGATTGGTGGGATGCGCGGTGTCGTGGCACGGTGGGGGGCACAGACGTGGGATGCTTGGTGTCATGGTGTGGTGGGGGGCACAGACGTGGGATCCGTGGGGTGCTTGGTGTCATGGTGTGGTGGGGACAGCAGGGATCTGGGGTCTGTGAGATGCTGTGCCGTGGTATGGTGGAGACCATAGGGATATGGGGTCTGTGTGGTGCTCAGATTAACTGTATCGTAGGGACACAGTGAGGGCATGGGGTGCTCGGTGTCACAGTGCCATAGGGACACAGCGGAGACACGAGGTCTGTGGGGCTCTCAGTGTGATGGTATGGTGGGGACCGCAGGGATGTGGGTGTCCGTGGGGGTTTTTGGTGTCACAGAATGGCGGGGACACAGGACACAGTGGGGACATGGGGTCTGTGGGATGTGTCACGGTGCAGTGAGGCCGTTGGCTGGATGTGTCCCTTTGCTGTCCCGCAGGAATCGAGGTGAGCACGCTGTTCTGGCCCGCCATGCCGCTGGGCTCCGAGCGCCCCTTGCTCTTCCAGCTGCGTTTTTGGGACTGCGGGGAGAGTGCCCTGCGGAAGTTCGAGCACCTCCTGCCCGTGAGTTGGGGACACGTGTGGGGTCGGGGGT
>NW_011144499.1:0-1342 GCF_000146605.3 Meleagris gallopavo
ACAAACAAACAAACAAACAAAAAAAACAAACCAACTCCCATTGTTGAAATTTCTCATGTTGGAGACTTTGGTATTATTTATTGCTTTTTTTTGTTTGTTTGTTTTGTTTTGTTTTGTTTTTACACAAACTTTATGATAAGCTCAGGCTTTCGGGCTAATTCATCTGTCTGCATATGTGTCATCCCACTAAATATTCAAAGTAGAATTTACTATACCAATGCTTGCAAAATTAGAAAATTTCTAACATATGAACAGTATGCTAGATAATGGTGTATGATCAGTGACATCAGACTGTCTTTGAACACAATGCTGAATCTCTCTGAGCACTCCCAAACTATTTAGTTTTGAGGCTGGACTCATTTCAGACTACGTCTGGATTTTAGGGTCAAGTGCCTTTGGATCACCATGACTGTAAATGCACGGGACACAACTGCTACCAAGGCCACAGTGTGCTCTTGAAATCACATACTATGAATAGTCAGGCTGCCTGAAAATATCTTTCATTCTGTTTCTTACTCAGTCCAGTAGGTTATGCTACATAGCCTGTTAAGTCCTAAGTTTGGCAGTAACATCTTGCTAATTGGGTGAAGAAGATACTCTAAACAAGTAATTATTAAATTTTATTATCAGACTGAACCTTCTTGTAGCAGGAACAGTTTTTTATGTCTAGTTTGGTAGTATACTTTGATTTCTAATACAATCTAAATGAATGGTAAGAATTATCTGTTTTTTCTAGAGTTAGGAGTAGTGGTCACTATTCTGGCTTTGTTTTCAGATAAATGGTGAACACGACTTTAGAATACAGCCCTTTCTACTTCACTTTCCTAAATGTAGCCATCTGCAACTTTTCATATATTTTTTAAATTATATATCCGAAGAAAATTTCCTATGAATGTTATGAAGTGTGTTTATTTATGTAATTTGAAAGTGATTTATCCTAAAATACATGGTAAAACAGTAAAATAAGATTGTCTCTCAAAATACCAGTGTTACTAAAGTCTACATTAAGAAGTCAATAATTACAAAATTGTTTATAGCAGTTTCAAAGAGTTACAAGAAAAAAATAACAAATTCAAGCTACATAATATGATCATCTACTTTGTATAATGGTTTACAATAATACACATAAGTTCAAAATCATATATTGCAGCACTGGAGACAAAAGAATAAGGCAAACTCTTTCACCTTAAAGATAATAGATTTATCTTTTACATTGTCATCACATTATTATTTTGATTTCTGAACTGAATTACTGAATTAATGAAGAGTTTATAAGAAGGCAGCTGATAAAATTAATCACAGAATCATAGAATGGCCAGGGTTGGAAGGGACCTCAAGGATC
>NW_011144500.1:0-1082 GCF_000146605.3 Meleagris gallopavo
CTGATAATGTCTGCTTATTCTGAAATTTGTTTTTGTCTGTTTTCTTCTTATCAAAGAACAGAAAAGTTCAAAAATGCAAAAGCTTTCTGCCTTAAATTTTCCAAATGGAAAAAAAAATATAAAATTCCTATTGGAAAAAAATCATCACCTATTCCAGCCAGCTGTGAAAACAAGCACCTCACTCATTCTACAGTAAATCTCATATCAGCACGTGTTCAGGAAGCTGTAAGGAAGGACCTGGACATCTTTTCTTTTGTATTCAAACTTTGCTCCATGTCATTTTCTCTTGAAGAAGGAAGTTACTTGTACAATGTATTCTCTTAATGCTTTGCCACTACTCTTCTTAGGAGAGGAGCTTATAAAAATCATACTGCTATTTTTTCCTATCTTCAGTATCACTTCCACCCTACTCAGTCTGTGTCACTCACATGTACTTTGTCCCACTCAGTTTCATGCCAGTCAGTACTTCAATTTAGACACATCTCTCCATCTTTAGCTTTGAATAAAACTTCAACACTAGTGTATCTGAGGTGGAAAATAACAGTTTTCCAATGACTGGTCACTGAAATGAGAGGGTAGTGAGGTGCTGGAACAGGCTGCCTAGAGAAGTTGGAGATGCCCTGTCCCTGGAAGTGTTAAAGGCTAGGTTGAATGGGGTGCTGGGCAGCCTGGTCTGGTAGTGGTTGGCAGCCCTGCTTGTGGCAGGGGCTTGCAACCTGTTAATCCTTAAGGTCCCTTCCAAACCCAAGCAATTGATAAGGTTTTATGAAAGGGAGCCACAGGAAGAATCTGGACAGAATTTTTCACTGCTCCTCTTTGCATAAGCAATTTAGTTATACTGCAGTGTACATAAAAGCTCCTAGGAATGGCCACCCAAGTGAGCCATGGATTTCAGTACTTTTTTTCTTCATTATTTCATGCATTTACTATCTGAAAGACATATGAAGTGCCTTTGAATCTTTGCTTTCTGGACCTAAGGGGGGATTTGTAATAGAATATATTGATTTTGGCAGAGTTGCGTCAAATGATCCTCCTCTTTCTTTTTCTTTCTATTCTCCCAACCCTATTATTTTTTTTTCTTT
>NW_011144501.1:0-542 GCF_000146605.3 Meleagris gallopavo
AGCCCCACAGCACACAGCCCCACAACCCACAGCCCCACAACACACAGCCCCACAACCCACAGCCCCACAACCCACAGCCCCATAATCTATAACTCATAGCCCCACAGCCCCATAACCCACAGCCCTATAGTCCCTCAGCCCCATAACTCCATAACCCACAGCCCCATAACCCACAGTCCTATACTACCACAGCCCCATAACCCACAACCCCATAACACACAGCCCCACAGCCCCATAACTCCATAACCCACAGACCCATAACCCCACAGCCCCAGCCCTGCTCCATTTCCAGACCCCACCCCTGCATCCCCATCAGGGAGGGCACCCATGCAGCACTGTGCAGCACAGCATGCAGCTCCCAGCACGGCTCCATGCTGCAGCACATTGCAGCACAGCCACGCAGAGAGCTGCACAGCACTGTGAATGCAACACAAAGCAACACACGCTGCAACGCAGCACCATGCAATGCAGCACCGTGCAATGCGACACATGCTGCACAGCACTGCACACAGCACCGTGCAATGCAGCATCATGCAATGCAG
>NW_011144502.1:0-1083 GCF_000146605.3 Meleagris gallopavo
TTTTGGGTGTTTTTTGGGTGTTTGGTTTTTTTTTGAGTAAAGACTACTTGCCTGAGAAGATGGACAGAATGATTCCGATTGACTGTGTTGTCAGTGTATCAAGTTGGCTTGAATGTTGTGTTGAAGATCACATGCAACAGATAATGTGATGGTTGTAGTTTCTTTTAAACTTACACCAGCCTGGACTCACAAAGACTTGAAATTCACATTTGAGTGAATATCATATTTATGTATTGCACCATTAGCATATATTCCATCCAAATCTCAGTTGTCTTGTTTACGGTGCTAAGCTGTATTCATTCGTTGCTTTTTTTCTTTCTTGTCCTGAGTATAAGCAAATAAATTTGGCAGCATCTAGGAATTTGTTGTTGTTGTTTCCAACAATAAGCCTGTAATTCATCCTGCAGAACATACTTGTTGGTTTTGATTAAGAGTATCAGATTTAAGTAGAAACTGTCACGATAGTTAAAAACAAAACTGGAGATATTTTTAAAAAGAGATGTGTACCTTCAGCCTCATATTGGCTCAAGTCCTGACAAGCTTGCACCCAGTGTACTTTCTGTTCCTCTGTGGGACTACCTGGATCAAACTTTGGAATATTTGGAATATTTTGGAATAACTCTTTCCAAGTGTTGCCTCTTTCCAATACATTTGAAGCTGATATTCATCTCCCAATTTGTGAAACCATATTAATGTAGCTACCCAATCCAACCATAAGAAAGATTTTAGAGAAAGTAGAGACATCAAAATCAACAAAGCCATTTGTATTGCAAACTCATATTTGATACATTGTAGTCAGTGAGACAAAAAATAATGGAGGCATCTTGTTAATTCAAATGCTTACATTTTGAAGCAAGAGGATTTGAAATTTAAAAGAAGGAAAAACTGATTGCCATAGTGATAGCATCTTTTTTTTTTTTTTCCTTTGGCTGTCTGTGTTTCCTACTTGCCCATGTTCAAACTGGCTTAAAAAGTTCTCATAGAGCAGTTACATTTTCCTGTCATTTTCTGTCCTCCTTACCTCAGTTTTACCAGATAATGAACTGAATCTGGAAGTTGATAATTGAAAGAAGAAAAAAAAAA
>NW_011144502.1:1626-3440 GCF_000146605.3 Meleagris gallopavo
GGGTACTTGTTATGTCCGGATGGAGTCGAACACAGTCTTTCTCTTGGGTTGGATTTAACATTTCTCAGCATAAGAACTTGTCCTCTAATTTTTTTTATTTTTTTTTAGAAATTTTTAACGTATTCTGATAATGGCAGCATAAGAGCTCCAAGTTATGTCACTTGGTCTTAAGTCCACTGTGATAATGAAACTTTATTTCCAACAAGATGCAACAGATGATCCCCATTTTTGCTCTGACTAAATAGGTTATGTACCCTGTTTTACATTCATGTGAATTGTGCCACCAACTTCACTAATATCAGACAGGTAGAATGTACATTCCTGAAAGACTGCTTTAACACTCTTGTCTTCCCAACATCATTGTGGACTTTTTCTTTTAACGCTTTGTTATGGTTATTCTGTTTTTCTTGTATTTCTTTCTACTAAATATTTGAGTAGTAAGAAAAATTAGGATAAGTCCTTCAGGAGCAACTGTGAGAGGACCAAACCAAAATAACAAGAAGTTTGAGTTACTGCCTGTGTGGGTAGTTGGTCCAGGGAAGGGAGCTTGGGAGGAATGGAGTTATGCTGAGATGGGAAGCCCAGTTCCTTAACGATACCAACCCATGCCTACACTTTCTTGCTCTGAGAGAGAAAATGTCAGTACCTGGTTGGTATTATAGGGAAACTGAATTTTTCAAAGCTGGCAATCCTCTGAGAAGCTCAGATTTTGCTGGCTTGGCAATGACCATAGGAAACATTTAAAATAACATTTTGTTTAAAAAAATTCTAGATGACTGTTATCTCCAGAGAGTACTATTAACAGGAGTATAAGAAAACTTGATGGATATGGCAGGATTAAAGCATCTAGTTTTCTGTAAGAGGGTTGTGGTGTGGATAACTTAATATTTTTGTTTTCTTTGGTTCTTCTAAACTTCACTTTTCATTGCAGTGCAGAGTAGCAGGTAAATTGCAGTGTTTTACTTTATGGGAAAGAATGGTGAATAAGTTTCCTGTGATTATAGTTAAGCATAGGGATGGTGCCCAAAGAAGTTATGGAATTGCCATTCTTGAAAACTTCAGAACTTGAATGGAGAAGTGCCTAGTCATCCCATTCTAATATGTCTTTCGTTTAGTAAGCAAGCTGACTTCCTGGGGTCCCTTTCCAGGTATGTGATTGTGTGGTTTGGAACCTTTGTTCTTTGAATAGCAAATTTAGCAAGGTCTACTTTTGTTTAAGGGGAGGGGCATCCAGTTCAGTTTCAGTATGTAAAAATCAACAGTGATTCTAACAGTACAACAACTGCTGTGCCCTTTTAGTTGTTTGGACTTGTGCAGCAGCAGCATGAAACAAGCAAGAGTTGTTCTTCCACAGGCTTGGGATGAGAGTGACCTGTGGAAGTGGACAGCACGGAGCTGGGTTTCTGGAAAACCTCTGGGGGCTTTTGTAGTCCCCTGTTCCTTCTGCAGCATGAATTATTCTAGGTGATGGGAATGATCAGGGGGAGATTTGGAACAGGTTGTTAAGTTGGCCGTATCTCTGTTTAAGCTCTTGATGTGAAAGGGCAAATGAGGATAGCTTAGGAAGGAAGGGAATGGATTGTTAGCTGGAGCTGTCAGGGTGAACTAAGGCCAAATGGAACTGGGAACTTATATGAAAAACAGAAGAGAATGGTGAAAAGCAGTGAAATATGGGGGAGGATGAACTGAGTATGGTAGAAACGTTATTCTTGAAGCTTGGCAGAGGAAGGTCGAACAAGAAACTAAACAGCTGTGTACCAAGTGAGCATCTTCATTCTGTGCACTCAAAAAGGCAGAAATGCTTTGCAAAAAAA
>NW_011144503.1:0-833 GCF_000146605.3 Meleagris gallopavo
GGCAGCAGTGTGCAAATGGCCTTGTGCAAATGGCCTCGTGCAAATGGCAGCAGTGTGCAAATGGCCTTGTGCAAATGGCAGCACTGTGCAAATGGCCTTGTGCAAATAGCGGCCTTGTGCAAATGGCCTTGTGCAAATGGCCTTGTGCAAATGGCAGCAGTGTGCAAATGGCCTCGTGCAAATGGCCTTGTGCAAACGGCAGCCTCGTGCAAATGGCCTTGTGCAAATAGCAGGCTTGTGCAGTCAGCCCTGTGCAAACAGCAGCCTTGTGCAAACGGCCCTGTGCAAACGGCAGCCCTGTGCAAATGGCCTTGTGCAAACAGCCTTGTGCAAAAGGCAGCCTTGTGCAACCAGTCCCGTGCAAACGGCAGCCTTGTGCAAACAGCCTTGTGCAACAGCCCTGTGCAAACTGCTCCGTGCAAACAGCTCTGTGCACGCTGCCTGTGCAACAGCCGTGTGCAAACACAGACCTGTGCAACAGCCTCATGCACGCTGCCCGTGCAAACTGCCCTATGCAAACAGCTCCGTGCAAACGGCTCTGTGCAAACAGCTCCGTGCAAACGGCTCCGTGCAAACGGCCCCTGCATGCGTGCACAGCAGGTGCCAGCAACGCCGAGCTCCCCATCCATCAGCAGCCAGCAGGGGCCAAACGGCATCTGGGAGCAGAGATCCCAGAAGTGTTTCCTTCCCGCTGGCTCTCGTTAGGCTGATAGGGAAGATGAGGTAATTAAGGGCTGCCTCGGCCTCGGCGGGTCGAGGCGGCCTTGATTGGATTACAGGGGTGTAATTTGGGAGCGAGGGAACCGCTGGCATCTGGGAGCGCGGGGGGAGGG
>NW_011144504.1:0-598 GCF_000146605.3 Meleagris gallopavo
GGGAAACAAGAACAGCTTCCCAACCTGCAGGATTTGCTTCCTTCAGCCAGCCTCTTCTCGCAGAGTGCCCCCTCGCAGAAGTCAGCTCTGCTGGTGCAAGGCCTGAGCCTGGAACCTCAGCACGTGCCGTCACCCATCCACCCCATGGGCCCCAGGAGGAAATGGGCTGGAAAACACAAGGGATTGCCACACACGTTGGCAGCAGCTGGTGTGCGCAACAGCAGGTTTATAGGGTCAACTGTGCAACAGTTATTCAGAGCAAAAGTTACAAACCCAGCAACAAATGACACCTACTCCGACACAAGGTCTCGCACTGGCGTACAATGCCTTGAAATAACAAAAAATATTGTCTTTTCCACCAGTAAGTACTCAGGGGAGAGAAGCAAAGTCCTCGGTGATGGCCACAACCCAGCATATGCTCTGTGCAGGGGCTGTGCATCCCTCCCCCGAGCAGGGCAGTCTGCACGCGATCAGCCTCACTCGCACTGGAACTCGCTGCAGGCTGTCACTGCAAAATTAAATTCCAGGCCCTTGAACTGCAAACTCTAAACAAACAAGCGGAGAGACTTCCCTAGCTGCCTCAATCAGGAAAAAAAAA
>NW_011144505.1:0-578 GCF_000146605.3 Meleagris gallopavo
CCCCACCCTCCTGCCTTAACGCACCACCTCTATTTATTCTGCTCCTGTAACTGTAAAATTGATTTTCTTGCAACAAGACGCGTGTCTTTCACCACTGAACGCACCCAAATGCTCCGACAGAAGACACTGGCAATTTTTAATTAGTTTCCTTTATATCTTTTGCCTCCCCGAGCAGGGATGTGGAACCGGAACAGGGAGCCCAAGAAAGGAACGGGATCCAGAGATGACAAAACCTCTTTTTATTCTTGATATGATTATTAATAACACACAGTTTACCTAACGAGGCAGACGGGGCACAAAGTGGTGGGGAAGTGATTATGGGATCTTACAGCTCCAGGGCCACAGGAGCATCGTTACATCTTCCCTATGACCTCAGAGCAGCTCAGTGCCTCCTGGCCAACAGCTCCCAGCTGCAGCCAGGATCCTCTGCCCTGCTTTGGGGATTGTTTCCCAGGCAAGGCAAGGCAAGGCAAGGCATGGCATGGCATGGCATGGCATCCCCACCTCCATCCCCATCCCCATCCCCACTCCCATCCCCAACCCCATTCCCATCCCCATCCACATCCCCATCCCCATCC
>NW_011144506.1:0-1411 GCF_000146605.3 Meleagris gallopavo
TGGAGTACTGTGTCCAGTTCTGGGCTCCCCAGTACAAAAAAGACAGGGATCTCTTGGAAAGAGTCCAGCGGAGGGCCACAAAGATGGTGAAGGGCCTGGAGCATCTCTCCTATGAAGAAAGGCTGAGTGAACTGGGTCTGTTTAGCCTTGAGAAAAGACGACTGAGAGGGGACCTGATCCAGGTTTATAAATATCTGAGGTGTGGCGGCCATAGCGGTGAGGCCAGTCTCTTTTCAGTGGTACGTGGAGACAGGACGAGGGGAAACGGACATAAACTGCATCATAGGAAGTTCTGCACAAATGTGTGCAAGAACTTCTTTTCAGTGAGGGTGACGGAGCACTGGAACAGGCTGCCCAGGGAGGTTGTGGAGTCTCCTTCTCTGGAGATATTCAAGACCCACCTGGACACCTACCTGTGTGAGCTGGTGTAGGGAACCTGCTTTGGCAGGGGGGTTGGACTCGATCATCTCTGGAGGTCCCTTCCAACCCTTACAATTCTGTGATTCTGTGATTGTGGCACCAGTCTTACTTCTTAACTCTTGCCAATTTATTTGGCTTGCATCTATTATATTGTTAGGATTCATCCTTGCACAGAAAATAAAAATATTTCTCCTTATAATCTTCAGGAGCAGCAGATGGTACTTGGAGAATAGAAGAATTTCATGTCTTTCTTTATGGCTACTGAGTTGATGCAGTAGACAAGGAAAGAGATCAGTTCTATGGGAAAAAAGGTTCAGCCCAATATCTTAATGATAATTATTCTCAAGACTGCCTTTTTGCTTTCATTGTATGTACTAAAGTAATGATCAGGAACTTCAGAGTTACGCTTTAGCATAGGAAAAAATAAGCAATGCCAAGTTTTCTGATACACTTCTATCTTTGTTATATAGCAGTTGATTAAATAGTCCTTGGTTGAGTAAGTTTTCCCATTTCCTATGTTTCCTACTTCTATGTTTACATTAAATATTGCTCACTGAAAAATATTAGGCATATGACAGATGACTGAACTTTAATTTGCTGTCTCTTAACTGAAAAAAAATGGCTTGGGTACAGTATTAAAAAGGATTTAGTTGTTGCATCTGCATGTACTGTTTACTTTTTTGTGGTATTACTGCTGTGTGAACAACCACTTGTTTGGTATAGTGTAGAATGTCAGTCAGTAACCGGACGAAAGGGAGTGAAGAACGGTTGGGAATTTTCACTGTAACTCCTTTGTAGTATAAATATGAAATATATCTCCAAGTACCATCTACTGCTCGTGAAGATTATAAGGAGAAATTTAAATTCTCCCATGACCTTGTCTAGGTTTCTTGGAGTTATACAAATGCAGAGATAAATTGGTTTTAAAAAATACTTGTATTTATTTTGTATTCATTTTGAGAGGAATCTGTATAAGGTCTTAATCTACCTT
>NW_011144506.1:1431-3916 GCF_000146605.3 Meleagris gallopavo
CTCTGAACTTTAGAGTTCTATGCAAAGCATGGAATCGATGGTGTTCTTCCTTACTGTACCTGTAGCATAAGGGGAGAATGGAACAGTTGCTTGAGAGAAATGAGAAGTAATTACACACATTATCTAGGTCTTTAGCACAAACTTCAGCTTCAACATATAGAGTCTTTTCTTGCTACACTCTAATGGAATTTGCTATTCAGACTTTATAGATTTTGTTTTTTTTGTTTGTTTGTTTGTTTGTTTTGTATTTGTTTTTGCCTAGAGTAAATTGCAGTCACACTAAATCATTAAGGCTACGTCCCATAGCCACCATATTATTGACTTTGTGTTAACACGGAGAAAACACTGATTTTATAACATGGTCTGATGATTTGTTGTTGCTTTTCTGATAGTGAAATTACCTTCAGAAGACTTTTGATCACTGGATGATATGCTAGGTAAAGTTAAAACTTCATATCTTTTACTTGTAGTTCAGCTCAAAGAAATCTGAGGGAAGGGGCCCTTTTCCTACCTCTTGGAAAGGGTCAGAAATACAGTGTTTCTAAAATAGCAGTAAAAAACTTACGTACCAGGTAACTCATTACAGCACGTGATGAAGTAATTGCACAATGGATTTTATTTCATGCAATACACTATGAAGCATATATCAATAAAAAAGAGCTCTACTCTGTGAGGTGAAGTTAATATTTCACTGCTGGTAAGGCATACAAAAAGCAAGAGTTTAGATATTACCACACAGATTTAATATGCATTGGTGATCTTCAAACAATGGTGATACTGTCTACGAGAGTTTTTGCTGTGAGCTCCTACAAAGCTCATTGACCTTTCATGCAGCATGTCGTATAAATCAGCAAGGTTTAAATAGTACTGCCCTCTTGAACACCTGCTTATCTGTCTTGAGAAAACTCTGTAGTGTTTTAAATGTCATTTTTGACACTGGAGGTAATGCCTACTCTAGGAGCACTTGGAAGAGCCATTAAAGTTAAGAGTCTATCCACATTTCCATTTATAAAAAACTTGATTTCTGGGGGTTTATAACTCAGCCACTTAAAAATGCATCTGACTGAAACCTAGGATATGATTCACTGTTTTTTTTTTTAATTCTGGACAGATTGTTTCAGGTTGGGTCTTTCTAATTTTGGTGAGGGAAAAAAAAGAGGAAGACTTGCAGATATATATATTTTTTCCTTACAGAGCATTTTTTTTTTTCTCGCAGGCAGTGAGCCTTGAATGTAGATATTTTATTTCCATACAAAAGTCTTTCTGATTATGTGAAAGATCTTGTGATGGTATATGAATTAGTAGCCTGTGGTCATCATATCCTGTATATGTATCCTTAGTGAGCATGTAACTTTTCTTTTTCCTAAGACCTTATTAAAGACAACTTTTTAATTATTTTTGATTTTTACAAATGGCATTATCTCAACACTTCATGTATGGGAAACTTCTAAGTTGGGGTTTATAATGATTTTATTGTCACTTGTTTTCTTGAAGGTCTAAAGAGTGACATCTTCTACCTTCTAAGTACATCAGTGACTTGATGTCTTGTCCTATTTTCTTTTTGGTAGGGGAAGCAAGGGTGTTATTTCAAACATACTTACAAACTGGCACTTGTTGAAAACACCAGACCTGAATTACCTTTGGAAAATTAATCAACAGAATTTTATAAAGAGAAACAAAACCAGAAGTTGTCCTAAATGCTCTTATGAAGAATTATAAATCTCCAGATTTCTCAGCCATAGCAAAATACAGTCAATAAAGAATTTTGTGCTGAGATGCTGAGAAGCATTCCAGACTGCATAGGTAAAGCAGCACTCAAAATTAACCTGCAGACACATTGGCAGTGATAAGTGTAATGTACTCTCAGCAGAAAACATGGCTAGGTAAGTAGATTGTTGCAATGTGTGCCATTTTCAGTATCAGAATATCGGTCTGTTTGAGGAGCATGACAAAAAGTCATGGAATGTGGATATCTCAGCTGAAGTTTTAGGGAATTATTGCTTTTCCTATTTTTTGGTAAAAACTTGTACTTCTACTTATGATTATATGTTCCTTAATATGACACATTGACATTTAAATTACACTTCTATGCAGGAATGAGAAGTTATCCCTTATTCCATTTGTTGAATGTTCCTGTAGTGGTTTGATGTTTTCTTGTACTTGTTCTTTCAATCTGGATTTAAGGTAAATGCTTATTATTGGTTTATGAAGCTGGATTATGTGAAGAATACTTCAAGTATTCTGCACTGTATTGAAAAAGAACAAAGGAATGTGAAGGAGAAATGACTTTAAAGTAGTCGGAATTTCTATTTATTTAAATTCAGCCAGCTGGCTTCAGAGTTGTAACTCAGTTTTCCCTTGTTTTGAGTTCCCTACATATCCATATATTTCAAAATCAGAGGAATGCACTTCAAAATGTGTCAGGGCTGGTATGGCTAAGTGTAGGAAGTTTTTGGTGGACAGGAACCAAAGCAGTTGGCAGAGT
>NW_011144507.1:0-832 GCF_000146605.3 Meleagris gallopavo
TATAATATTTATTTGGAATCTTAATGCATTTTCATGTTAAAAAAATGCACTTGTATATCATAGTAGTTTTTAAATTACCCAAAATTTATAGTTATTTTGTCAATTTTGTACAGAAACAGCAGTGCCCTAGCCTTCAAGTTACATTACTCTTTGTGTCACTTTGTGTTTTATTGCTCAACCGACAGTTTGTAAAGATTAAAAACTACACAAAACTGATCTTCAGCATCTTTTTTTCACTGAATTCACTGCACCAATGGCATGCACTGAAAGTTTTAGTGTAAGATCTTCAGTTTTAACATGGATCACGAAGATCACTTTTTTCAGCTCATCTGTCTTCACACTTTGCATTTGTGCTACCCATTTTTGACAACTTTGGTTAACATCACTAGGTATATGTACACACAATTTATATGTATATATGTGTATATAGGTTCAGTTTTTTCAAGCTTACAGAATCTTCTAAGGATTTTCCTTTTCTTTTGTTTTGTTTCAAGAGAAGCAGTGTCTTCTATGAATACTAAGTACTATGAATCAAGATAAGAAGCAAAAAGTTGAAGTGCTGAAACTTGCTTCTCTGCTCCTTCTGAGATGTTATGATTGCACATATTACAGGGCCAAAACTATTAAAATAGTCACAGTTATGAAAATGCTGTTTCTAAAACCACCGAAAAGACATTAGGATTGAAGAAATAAAGCAGATGTGTTTCATAGATTCATGTACAGATGACCATAAAAACAAACTTGAATCACTTTGACCTCCTGCAAAAGCCTAGAACTACTCATTATTAAAAATATCTTCTTATATGTATTTGAGCATCTAAAGGCATACATT
>NW_011144508.1:0-701 GCF_000146605.3 Meleagris gallopavo
ATTTACAAACGGACCCGTCCCCGGTTTGTTTGGTTGGGGTTTAAAGGAAAAAAAGCCCTTACAGCACGTGCAGCCAATCGTCGGAACTCGGAAACAGTGGCTCTGTGAAACAGCGATTAGAGCCCAGCAGTGCCCTCCCTCTGCCCCCCGCCTCCCAGCCCTCCCCTCCCGACCGCCGCTCTCCGGCACAATGCATGAGATTACCCTTAACTGGATCCTATTAAATAATTCAATGGTGGCGGTGTAATTTTGGTTGGAAACTGCACGGATTTCCAAGTCGTGACTGTAAAAGTGAGTAATGTGCTCTGGCTGCGTCATGGCTCCAGTCACAGATGGTTCCAAACTGAGGAGAAATCGTGACTTCGACTTGAGACGTCCCCTTCTCCACGAGCAGCGCGGCCAATCACCGCGCCGTCGGGGGCACCGGACCGCTCCCGCGCCGCGCTCCGCGTGTGTGTGCGTGCGGCCGTGTGCCGCTCCGCGTGCGCGCGCGGTGCCATCCTCAACAAGTTGCAGGAGGGGAAGGGAGAGGAGGGGTTAATCCTGGGGAATCTTCTGCACCTAGCGAGATCGTGACCCTCCCACACAGTACAGTAACTTATATACATACCTGGAGGAAGGGACGCTTCGTTTTTGGGCTTTCTAAAAAAAAACCAAACAACAACAACAAAAAAAAACAGTCGTTGGTGATCGGGCACGCG
>NW_011144509.1:0-602 GCF_000146605.3 Meleagris gallopavo
GGGAAATCCCACACCGAGGTGCCCTAACGGAATCCCCCACCCACAGAGCCCTCCCACCTGGAATCCCCCCACCCTCAGCACTCCCTCCCCAAGCCCTGGGGATGTGGGAGAAGGGGGTCCCCACAGCCACAACCCCTCCGGGGTGTTGGCAGCACCCTGTGCTGCCCTCTTGGAGGGTGGGGAGCACCTCTCCGTTGGGGAAACTGAGGCAGTAAGGAGCTCGGGGCAGCCTGCAGCTGCTCAGGTATGCAGTGCATGCACCATACAAATGCATGTGAACGATGCACGTGTGCGCATGACGTGCGTGCATGCACCTGACCCCGCTGCGTGCACAGGGACGCAGTGTCCCTGCAGGGGACTCAGCGGTGGGGCAGCGATGCCACCGATGGGGACATTGCCCTCCCCGTCCCGCTCGAGGTGTCCCACATCGCAGCGGCATTGCGGGATGGGGGAGGGGCTGAGCACCCCCAAACTCATCGCAGAGCTGAGTCAGCGCCACGCGGAGTCCCGGTGACCCCCCGTGCGGGGCGGCCGTTCCCGAACCCCGTCATCAACGCGCGGCGTCGGGCAGCGCTGAGTCATCGACCCGGCGGGGACCCGCA
>NW_011144509.1:622-1037 GCF_000146605.3 Meleagris gallopavo
CCCACCCCCCCCGTCCACCGATGGCACAGGACACCAACGGCAGACTTTGGCAAATGAGAATCACAGAGCAGAGAGAAATCAAAGAGCGTGGAGATGGGGCGGGGATTCTTCCCATGGAGTAAATTTGTTATCTTTAAGTCTTAAAGAGGACTTCATCAGCGCTCAGCGGAGGGAATCCCCCCCTTCTTTGTTATCCCCCCCCCCGGCCCTATTTACGGCTCTGCGTGGAGGGCAGCGCTGTGAGCGCTGAAAAAGGCCCCAAAATGTGACTTTCTGTTGTTGTTTTCCTTTTTGGCAAATGCATTCACCAACACAAAGCAGCCCTCGGGTCCCTCGCTCCGACCCAGGCGATAGAAAAAGGTCTGCAGAACGATCAGCGCCCACCCGAGAGATGGGCAAAAAAAAAACAACAAAG
>NW_011144509.1:2656-3818 GCF_000146605.3 Meleagris gallopavo
CCCCCCACGTCCCCCCAGCTCCCCGTTTCCTCGTTGCGATTTATAGAGCTGTGTTTTGGGGCGCTTTGTCAGGGGGGGTTTTAGCCCCATTTCCTACACAGCAGCGCTCACCCCCTCCACGGCTGCATCCCCCAATGCCTTCGCTGTGGACAGAGGGGCTCAGACCCACACCCGGACCCACACCCAGACCCACACCCAGACCCACACTCACGGCTCTGCTCCGCGCTCCCTTTGCCCCGCTCGCCCATCCACCTCCACACCAAACCCTTCCTTCCTCCCCCAACCCCACCGCCGCTTTTAAAACCAACCCCTCCCTCCCACCCCCAACCCCTTTTTATTTCTTTTGTGTTACTTGGAAATGTTCACCCCCTCGGCTCAGCACCCTCCACCACCACCCCAACCCGCAGTGCCCACGGATGGAAGCGCTGCAGTCGATGTTTTGCTGTTACCCCTCGGCGCTGTGCGGTGCCAGCGGGTCCGGCCTGGCCCTGCCTGGGGGGCACAAACTGCAGCTGGGGTGGCTATAGGATGGTGCAGGGCTTTTTGTCCTTAAAGGGGTTCTCGGAGGCTGGCACCCCCACCAGCAGAGGGTCGCTCCGGGCATGCTGCTCACAGTAATTCATCAGCTCCGAAGAGGCTTTGGAGACCTGGAAGGGAGCGGAGAGGGTGAGTGAGGGGGGTCGGAGGGGTTGTCCTGATGGTGAGGGATGAAAAAGGAAAGAAGAAAACCACCCCGATGTGAGGGATGGGGGCTGCGTGGCTCTCAGAGGCTGATTCCTATGGCTGTGCCTATTGCAGTTCAGGTGCACCCCTCTATGGGGGTCAGTAGGGATCCCTGTGCTCTGGGGGTCCTCCTTTATGAGGGTCTGTAGGGATCCCTGTGCTATGAGGGGGTCCCTTCCATGGGGGTCCATAGAGGCCTCTGTTCTATGGGAGTCCCCCCACCATGGGGGTCTATAGGGGTCTCTGTGCTATGGGGGTCCCTGTGCTAAGGGGTCCATAGGGGTCCATGTGCTATGGAGACGCCCCCTCTATGGGGGTCCCTGTGCTATGGTGGTCCATAGGGGTCTCTGTGCTATGGAGACGCCCCCTCTATGGGGGTCCCTGTGCTATGGGGGTCCATAGGGGTCCATGTGCTATGGAGACGCCCCCTCTATGGGGG
>NW_011144510.1:0-964 GCF_000146605.3 Meleagris gallopavo
CTTTCCCCCAATAGTTAAGGTTCTTACTCTCATCACTCTCTATTGTATTTACCTGAAATATGCCACAAGTGCCTTTGTTTCTGTCATGTTGACTGACTGTGTCCCTGAATTTCTTGCAAATTTTTCCACTATTTTATTTTACATTAGGTCTCAGAAATGCTCACTGCAATTCACGCACTGCAGTTTACAGCTGTATCCAGCAGGAATGATACACAGCAGGTACAACTTGTAACTTCCTCATTTCCTTCTGCTAAAAATTTCATTTTCTCATTCATGGTCATTTCTTCCAAGACATTTTCAAGCAGTACTAGCTAAACATTAGTGGGTTGTTGTAGGTAACTCACAAATCAGAATTATAAACGAACATTGTTTATTTTATTTTATTTTTTAAAATTTTAAAATTTTCTTAAAGGAAGAAAACCTTCATTAAATCACACACACACAAAACAAAACAAAACAAACAAAAAATCTAACCATTTACTCTTAAATTAATTATGTTCCTAAGATTTGAACAGCTGCTTGAAAGGATACCAGAGACAAACTTACTATGTTTAATTTATGGATGGTGTGGAAATGGCTGGCTAAACAGGAACCAGGAGACTGAAAGAACAAATGTATAATTACTGAGTTTCCAAGTTTATTTCTAGCCTCATGGATTTGCAACAGAAATGAGCGTAGTTCTCATTATTTCTAGCAATTCTCTTTGTCAGTGAAGAATCTGAAAGTCTGTGTGAAGACTCTCAGTTGTAATCTATAGATAGGGATTTTCTCATTCCAGGCATATCTTAGGGATTTTTAAATGAATGTTTTAGCAATCATCACAAAACAGAGAATACTGAAATGCAATTTATCTATTTCATCCAGACACTTCTCCATAAACTCATAAACAATCATTAGTTACACTTTAATTTCCCATATGTTGAAATGTTAGCAGAAGTATTTTCACTGTTTACTTTTTTTTTCC
>NW_011144511.1:0-860 GCF_000146605.3 Meleagris gallopavo
AAAACCCCTAAAAAAAAAAAATTATTAAAAAAAAGCAGTCAACCAATGGCACTTTCAAAGTATTCATTGTTACAGGATATTCCAAAGGCTTCATTTATTTCATTGTCCTTTGAAAGAGGTCGTAATTTTCAGATTTCCAAGAAAATGAAACACGCTACACCCATCTTTTGCTTCCATCTGCATCTCAGTCAGCTTTCAATGTGCCACGGGCATATCACAAGGATAATAAACTCCCTGATGCTGCAAAACAGGAAGCAATTGTAAAACAGGGCAGCAGGGCCATGACTCAGGCGGATGCCAGGCATTTGGGATGTGTTGATTCACACACTTTATCATGCGTGCTGCAGAGCAACATCATCTCACCGCAACAGAGAAAAACACTCAGCAAACCGCACACTTCCAGTTGCAAGCAGGACATAATTGCTGGTAACTCTAAATAACTGTAAATAACACTTACAGAAGAAGAGCACCATTGAACCTCATATGCCCAGCACTGTACAACCATCGCTACTGCTCCCACCAGCTCTTGCCCACATGCTTTCCCAACAAGGACAATGTACAGCAGCACAGAGCTGTCTGAACAACAGCTGCAAGTCCTGCTGGGATCCTGTGAAGACTCCACTGAAGTCTCCTCATCTACCTTGCTGAGGTAAAACTCTGCAGCAATTCTTTTTCACCCCCACAGGAGGAGCAGCTTTGCCTCAGTTCTCTGCATCTGCGCCCAGTGTTTTGCATAGATGAGAAAAATGCCAAAGGGCATTGCCTAGACTGGGAAGTCTGAGCAGTTGCCCACACTGTGTGCACTTTCTCTTAGCTCCAACATAGTTGATAGGAGTTTTTGTTTGCTTTTCATCTTTTTT
>NW_011144512.1:0-1042 GCF_000146605.3 Meleagris gallopavo
ACCCCCATGGGGACCCCAGACCCACATGGAGATCATGAGATCTTCACAGGGACCCCAGACCCATGTAGGGACCCCAGACCCACACAGGAGATCATGAGATCCTCACAGGGACCCCAGACCCACGTGGGGACCCCAGACTCACACAGGGATCCTGAGATCCTCACAGGGACCCCAGACCCACGTGGGGAATCCTAAGCCCCCATGGGGACCCCCGACCCACGTGGAGATCCTGAAACCCCCATGGGGACCTCTTACCCACCAGGGGGACTCCAGACCCACATGGGGATCCTGAGACCCCTATGGGGACCCCTAAACCCCCACAGGGACCTCAGACTCATATGGGGACACCAGACCCATACGGGGATCCTGAGACCCCCATGAGAACCTCAGACCCACGTGGGGATTCTGAGACCCCATGGAGACCCCTAAATCCCCCATGGGAACACCCAGACCCACACAGGGACCCCAGACCCACATGGAGATCCTGAGACCCCCCATGGGGACCCCAGACACACGTGGGGATCCTGAGACCCCATGGGGACTCCTAAATCTCCATGGGGACCCCCAGACCCACACATGAATCCTGAGATCCCCCCAATGGAGACCCCGATACTATGAGGACTCTGAGATCCCATGGGGATCCCTAAAACCCCACAGGGACCCCAGACCCATACAGGAGTCCTGAGACCCACTTGGGGTTCCCAGACCCACACAGAGACCCCAGACCCACACAGGGATCCTGAGATTTGCCCATGGAGACCCCAGTACTGTGGGGATCCTGAGACCCCCAAGGGGACCCAGAGACCCCTTAGGGGGTTCTTGATCCTCCCGTGGAGGATCCTGAAATCCTCACAGAGACCTCAATACCACAGGAACCCCCAAACCCCCACAGAGCTCCTAAGACCCCTATCATGGGGACCCTCACACCCCCGTCTCCCCCTCCCCACAGATCTGGTGACCCCCAACGGCCTCAATGTCCGCAAGTTCTCAGCCATGCACGAATTCCAGAACCTTCATGCCCAGAGCAAGGCGCGGGTGCAGG